>NW_015151222.1:178013-193003 GCF_000732505.1 Cyprinodon variegatus
GGCTTTGTTACTTCTGTATTCTTGTGCATAGAGTATTTCGTTTAGAGCGGAGGTCTTCAACAGGGTCTGTGACCCCTAGGGAGTCAACAGAGGTACTGCATGGGGGTCGCAAAAGTTTTGGTTTGTTAGACTTTTTTTTTCTATTTCCCGCTGCAATTTTTTCCACTAATTGAAATGTCATTAAATCCACATTAACATAAATTCAACACAATTTAGTAAACAGATAAATGGAGGCAGATGATGTTTTTCAGTCATCAATACACACATTCAGTGACACACAGGAGCTCTTTCACAACACCTGTCCCATCAACCAGGAATCAGAATCAGAAATACTTTAATAATCCCAGGGGGAAATTACTTTCATTACATTCCTCCATCCGTAATAGACTGACTATAGGACCAGTTTGATCTAACACAGTTTCATACAATATATGTAATTAGGGGGTCCCCGCTCCATCTCGCCATCAGTTTGGGGTCCTTGGCCTGGAAAACGTTGTCTTCCTCTGACACTTATAATTTGTCTGCCAATAAGATTTGCAAAACCTCCATTTGGAGACCTACAATAATAACCAGTCCCCTAACCACATCCTAATAAGAAGACACAAACTCAACAGATCCTTTGTTTATAACTGTTACAGATCGGTCTGTTTTTCAGTTTAGTCCTGTTTCTCTAAATGTGACTAACTATATGTGCTTTCTATCATACTCTGACATGGGAGCTGGCTCGGAGCTCATCTGCCTGGCTGTGTGTTTCCTGGACAGGGCCGCCTGTGGAGCTGGTTTACAGTTGCCTTTTGTATCTCTGCTTATTTTTCTATGTCTGCTTCTGTCTCCTTGAACCCCAGATGGCCTCGGCAGATGGCCGCTCACACTGAGCCTGGTTGTTCTGGAGGTTTCTTCCTGTTAAAAGGGAGTTTTCTTCTCCAGTGTTGCTACAAGCATGCTTGGTGTGGGGGATTGCTTTTGAGTCAATGAGTTGATGCAATCAGCTGGTTTTCCTTAGAAAATGTTCAAACTTCTATTTGAGGATCTAGTTGAGGGCTGCTCAGTGGTGCAGTGGGTAGCACTGCTTTCATGCAGCAAGAAGGTAAAATTTCCGGCCCAGGGTTGTTCTGCATGGAGTTTGCATGTCTCCCTGAGCATGCGTGAGTTCTCTCCGGGTACTCCGGCTTCTTCCCACGGTCCAAAAACTTAACTGTTAAGTTAATTGGCTTAACTGGCGACCTGTCCAGGGTGTACCCTACCTCTCGCCCGTAGAAAACTGGAGACCCCGCTTGGGATAAAGCGTGTGAGAAAATGGATTGATGGATGGATGGTTCTAGTTGAATTGTCTCTCTAAAGTGCCTTGAGATAATAAATGTTGTGAATTGGCGCTATATAAATAAACTGAATTGATTCAAATTGAATCTAATTTTAACTGCATAGTTGCATAGAAGTTTTGCAAATCTTTGCAGACTCAAAGTCTCAATTTCTTTAATAGCCTTTCTACTTGGAAGGTTTTTCTTAATCTGCACACCATGTTGTTACTAGGTACTGGTTCCTATTGCTAACAAAGTAATTTATCTTTAGATAGTAAAAAAGATCCTTAAATGTTCCCTTTTCTGTGGGCATCAAAGCATTTACTGTTTTTTTAACCGCAGGTTAAACAAACAAGACAGGAAAAAACGCATAAAACTCACCACAAATAGGCCTACATGTGTTAGTATCAGAGTAGAATATCCATACTAGCCTGAACTAGAGCTAAAATGGCCATATGAATGCAGTTCTTTTTTTGCTCTTTGCTCTCCACAGTGTGAGGTAGCTGCCAGGATTGTGTCACCACACCGTTTTGTGAACCAGGGACACACAAGCAGAGAGAGAGAAAAATGCTTTCTAGCACACAAAAAAATGCTGTTGGAGGCATCTCTTGTGGGCAATTCTTCCAGCGGTGGAACACTGCCTAATGCTTCCACCGTATCTGAAAATGCCACCGCAATTAGTGACAGCCGTCCCCATTGAGCTCTGCAGCGTGGGGTCAATTAACGTTTGTGAGGTGGTGTGGCAGAATCTGCAAAAGACATGAAGAGGATGGATAATCGCATTACAGAAGCCAACAGGCTGCTATTTACCACACGGTGTAATGAGATGCAGAACACAGAATCACCACAGGAAAAGGATGGGGCGTTTTTTTCTCCAGTCTGGCGACCAAAATGGGATTCTTGTGTCTGTGTGCTCAGTAACTGCTTTTAAAACTCATCCAGTTATGGATGTTAGATAATTTTAGAAATCCAAATGTCAAATAAAACTAAGAGGCTACTGCTTTCCTCAGCCCACCTCAGTCAGACAAAGCGGACCGAACCGCCACAGCTGGTGTCAGATTCTGCTGCATTGACTCAGGAGCTGATATTCGGCCGTCATGTCAGCTCATGATGTAACACTGGCTGTTTGCCTGCGGACAATAGAGACGCTGTTTGTTGATGATGATGAGTGGTGTCTGTATACCCATGGCCTCCGGGGAATTATTGCTGTAACGTCACTCATTCACAGAGAGCACAACAGTCCGAGTCACCCAACACCGAGTCTCACTCTGAATACTGACGCTGCTTTTCGGCAACAGAAACAACTCATCCATGAGCTTAAAGAACGGTTTACCCTATCGGTAACAACAAGACAGGCGGCCATGCTGGAACCAAAGCAAACAGACCAGCCGGTTCAAATAATGAACCAGTTAAGAAACAGTGAGCTGCAGATCTTATGGTTCAATGCAGGTTTCTGAGGCTTGTTTCTGCAACTTTTCCTTTGTGTTCAAACTCTTTATTTCCAGGTCATTTAACAGGCTTCTTTAGTAACGACCAAAAACTCTTTATCTTCACCTTTCTCAAGATGATTTAAGTATTATCCTTTTCAGGCTTCAGCGAATAAGAGATTGTCATAGTTTGGTAACCTGAAAATAACCAAAACATAATCACTGTTTCCCAATAATAAGAAAAAAACTGTGAACAAAATGTAATATCTAATTGTTCGTGTTGAAAACACAGAAAGAAAAAAGTAGTACAATGATGAGTCAAAAAATGGTATCTTATCTCACCTTAAATAATGTTTGCAAATACATTTGGGGGTTTTTCAAACAACAAACAGATAAAAGGCTTCACAGCTACTCTGCTGGAATATACTAATGTAGGCCTAACAATGCCTGTTAGGTAATAAAAACCATGTTGTAAATTAAATTCATGTCATTTTCAGCTAAAATGGCTGTAAATATTTCAAACGATGGACTCAGTTGTGGAAAATTACAGCTACCATGTTTAATGGATGTTTTTGAGTTAAAATGGTTATTAAGTCCAATATTTTCCACACCTTGCCAATCTAAAGTAATTAGGTGCTGATGTAGCTCAGCTACAGACTGTTCACTAGCCGGCACACTGCTACTTAATGCAACTATAGCAACTTCACTAGCCAACAACCCATTTGAATAAAAACTTATTAAGATTAGGGATGAAAACAAACAATCTATTAAATATTAATATTGGTTTATTAGACTAAAACCTTTTTGATGCCATTAATTGATAACGTCCGCATAGAAAAAAATTTGTTCAGTGTTGTAATGTTACCACTGTCCACTAGATGGCACTGCGTTTCATCTTGAAACTGAGCTTCGCTGGTATATACAATAAATTTTGAAATATATTATTGTATATCTATAAATTAATTAGAGCTATATATCATATATAGATGTAATATAAATATTAGCTCTTAAAATATATATATTTTTAAAATAATGATATACTACATATACTTTTACATATACATATGTATGTTTAGAGCTGCTTTTGACTGTTGAAGTTAAACTGTTAACTGAGGTAACATTAGTTTAAAGTCGTGGTCCAACTGTTTTTTTTATTTAACTCATTTGCGTCTATTCTGCTTTTATTTTTTGCTTATTTTATTATCTAATTCATGTAAAGCACTTTGAATTGTCCATGTACTGACTTGTCCTATTCACATGAACTTGCCCTGCCTTGTCTTGCCTTGCCTTATACTGATGGAAAGAGTCTCTTATACAAGAAAAAAACTTCACTAATGAGGCTATTATTCATTAAAAAAAAGGCCTCATTATTTGTAATCGTTAGTCAATCAATAAGATCACACAACTTTAAAAAAATTTGTCAATCAATAACTTGTATCCCTATTTGTGATTAAAGGGAAGAACTTCTTTACATTAGTTTTAATCAAATTACTCTCCAAAATGCTTCCTTTCAAATGAGTCTGTCTTGTAAACATTTAAACAGGTACAGGTGGGCTGAGCTCAGAATTAAAAATGAATCATACAACCAAAGAAGACTCTGCTTTCTGCAGAACGTTATCTTGCATCTAAACTGTTGAAACGCTAGAACAGAAATGTTAAGCCATTAATTCTAAGAAACATGGTATACTGTGATGTCGATGTGTGTCATCATTCTGCTTTTATTACAGTAAAAAATGACAGGTTGCCACAAACACAAAGACGCCTGAAGGGATGTGCTGATCGATATCGGAAAATTATCTTATATCAGCCAAAGAAATAACAATCGGAATTTATCCGCATGTATCTAAAATATGGGATATCAGCAAGCTGATAGAAAAACTCCACTTTATGTAACAAATAATAAAAGGGTTAGTTGTTTATTTTTTAACCGATTGTTCTTCGTTCACTTGATGAAGCCTTTTCTAAAACCCAACACTGCAAAGTAATAAAAGCGTATCTGATTAATGCTGATATCCCATTTGACAAAACCCAAAGCTGGAATGCTGGTATAGTTTTGGAAAAGGAAACGTTACATCAGGATATTGGTAGATAAACATTCCTTATCCGGCTGCACACAGCTCAGATAGATCAAAGGGGGTGGGTTTGGTCTTATTCTCTTCTTAACTGGTTAACAAGAATATTATAAAGTCAATTCAGAGGACAGGGAAATGGATCTTGTTTGGATACCAAACATCGTATGTGTGGATGATGAACATGCAACCTCTAAACAGAAAGGTTGTGATCAGGGTCGGAGCTCAGAACCTTTATGCTCTGAATGAACCGCCAGGTACCCATCTACTAATAGCTTCAATAAGTCATAGAATGATTATATAAGGTATTTGGTGCTGGTCCTTATGGTCTCTGAATAGGGTATCTAACATTGTTTGGAGTGAAAATGACATATTTGCTGTTCTATGAGCCCTAATGCAAGCCTGCTTAAAAGCCCTAGAAATAAGAAAAGACGCATCATAGCAACAAGCACTCCCCCACTGAAACATCGAGATTGTTGGGTGACCAGACGCCCTCTTTTTCCATCTAAAAAAATGTCTGGTGGGAGTTTCAATATCGTCTGGGATTTTGGTCGACTATAGTGCAGCAGAACCAAGACATCAGCTCCAGGGCTGGGACTCCGGCGGACGGGGGCAGGGAGCCAGCTCGGGAAGGAGGGACCGACCCCGACCCGTCAACGGTAGCCCGGCCCCGTGCTTCCCTCCTTCAAAAACTAAAAATGTGTCCTCCTTTTCAGAAACCCAAATCTGGTCACCATAGATAAGCTTGCATTGCTATCAACAGCTTAGCGTCAGAATCTTCCTTACAGCTTGCGGTTGTGATGGCCTTACGGTTGGAACAGCCCCTCGTTTCAGGAAAAAAGTTTATTAAATCCTGCTTTGAACTGTCCAAGATTTTGTAAACTGTCTTCGGTAAAATGCTGAGAGCAAATGAACAGCTGAACATCAAACTTTGCACCGATCTTCTGGTAGACAACAATGATCCATGCCTGTCGGATCCTTGGGAAGACCGTGAAAATTTTCCCCTTTCTCCGTGCAGCCTGGAACACTGCATTTACGCCTCTGGTTCTGGCTCAATTTAAATAGAGATACTGTCTTCTTTGTACTTCTTGTGGAAGTAAACCCAACTGTAGGCTAAACAGCTAAACTTGTGTCTTACATCTTCCTCTATTCATGTTCTTGGGCCAGTGAACCAGTGGGCTGGTCTGTATGTCAATTTCAGGGCGTGACAAAAGTAGAGGCCAGAACCAAATAAGGCAACATCCCCGAATTGACATAAACTCAGGGCTTCTTCTGAATTTGCCCATTTTATGGTGGAAGTTTGGAATTGTGAGATTTGCAGAGAAAGGAGGTGTCGATGGGGTTTGAACTTCTCTGTACGTCCATTTCACCCACTGAACTATCGTCATTCATCTATGACAATGGAAACTCGGTTTTGTATTCTATGACTCCTTGAACATCTGTAATTAAAGGCTATGTTAAGAATAAATGCAAAATGGAAGAACAGAAAAACAGAGATATGTTATCAAATGAGACCAAAAAATAAACAACATAATGTGCCTATAGTTGACTCATTGCCCTGGATCTTACACACATTGCAGACCATCACCTAAACCTTGAGACCAAAAGCCCTTTTCTGTGTACCCGCTGTGTTAAAAGGCAGCTCTTCTGCTGGTGTCTGAACTGTATTCTTTCAACCTTTGCAGAATTTTAAAACGCTGAGATCCTCAGAGACGTCCGTGGACTTATGGACTCAAATGAAAAACGTATTTGTTCAGATTTCCAAAACAATCAAACCACATCAGATCTACCAAACAGAAAGCAAACTTCAGCCTCTTTTATCACCATAATAGATTTGGCTGATAAAATAAGCTCTGATGTCCATCCTGGTTAGTTTCCTAGATCCCTTTCTCTCAGATCAAAGGAAGATTTTGTTATTAACATTCCCTGAAGCTGCTGCCACACTTTGCTCCTCTCAGTGGTACTGAGGATGTCGCCCTGGTGACGCGTTTCCAGGAGCCTCATGTTTATGAGCGAAGAAGCTGAGCTGCTGAGCCTGAAACCTTCTGCACTGAAATTTAAAAAGCCTTTGACTGCCTTTATGTTTTGCCTCCACGCTTATTACACTGTTTATTTGCTTGTTTTTCTGTTATTTTCATAAAAGGGCTAAAAGAGGGTTTCTTATCCTACTTTAAGCAAACTTTCCCCTAGTTTTTTATATAAAGCATATATATATATACTGGCATTAAAGCACCATATGTGATGGCAGGTGAATAACAGCAGCAGAAGCATGACAAATGCAGCCCTGTGATGCTGAGGGGTCGTCAAGGTGACTCCACAGCAAGGGCATCCTCCACTCCACCACAGCTGATCTCCCACACACCAACGCCTCCACCCCTGCTGGCTTTTCTGCTTCCCACAGCAGCTGAATTTGACAAAAGACGCTTTGAGACATGCAGCCCTGCAGGTGCAAAGTGCATCCAGAGCTATAATCCAAAATCCAAGGATACTATCCTTTTTTTCTATAAAGGAGAGACACTAAGTGATAGAAAAGATGCCCCACTGGTTGGTCACTTTAAATTTGAATTTATTTGTGGGTTTTTAATAGTTTTGTGCTTTAAAATGGTAAGTGGCACTTTGGAGCAGGGATCAGTTTAATATCGGTGAACTGTGAGCTTTATTGTTTGGCATCTCTGCTCTGTGTGCAAAATATAAGACAACAGCGAGCGGCTGCAGCATCAAATATCAACACCTCATTGCTTTAATTGAATAAAAACATGTTGCTTTAATTAAATAGCGGAAGAAGATAATTTCCATTTCCGAGCTTTTTCATCCTCACTTCAGGTTTTCCTGGTGCATAACTGGGCTCTGCTGATGACTCTCCAGTAAAGGCGCTCTGACAGCAGCGTGTCTCCAACCAGGAGGAGAATAAAAACAGTGAAATCAGGGAGAGATGGAGGAGAAACCCGTCTACCTACCGGCTCCGATCCAAACAGGAGCTCCAGATGATGCGGTTAGTCCGTAAAGCGCTGCTGGAGGAGCCGCACAGCGATCCTGCGTCTGTCTCCTTCCTCTCCGGCTTCCTTCAGTGAGGAGACACCGATCCTCCTCCGGTACAGGACCGGGAACCAGACGGCGCGTCACCGACAGGCGCGCGCCACGCGCCCGGTTCTGGCTGCCAGTGGTTCGGTACCGACCCGACTGACAGCTGGGTAACACCAGACAGCTTTTATTCCTCATAAATATCTTATTATCTTCATTAATATTTTCAAATACCTTCAACTATTTATCATTTCAAAATTGAATAAAATATTGGGAGGTAAATAATATTACATTTTTTTTTTTTTTTTTGAAGTGCTGTTTTATTCAGACTATTTTACAATGACTCCTCTCAATAATACCAAGATTAACCAACATGGGCGGTTCCACACAGGGGCCAATGGGGCCAGTGCCCCACATACAGCTCCTGTACTACAGACATAAATCACTTCCTTATGCTCAGTGATGTCAAAAGTACACACATTTGTTACTTAAATAGAAGTATGGATACTGCAGATTAAAAACACTCTTGTAAAAGTTGAAGTATCAACCTGACCTCTTTACTCAAGTAAAAGTGAAAAAGTATGTGCTCCAAAAACTACTTAAGGTATAAAGTAACCTTTAAAAAAAACAGCCAGATGCCACTAAATGAATTGAAAGCTCAATTTGTCGACTATTTCGAAAAGTTCTTCAAGATAGGGCCAAGGATGAGGGAGGTCTTGTTGGTCTCCGTCTCCCGATACGCTCTCGCCTGTGTTCGACCTTTCAGACATTTCCACATCTTTTTCTGAATCCCACATTGTAGCATGGCATAGACAATTCAGATTTGCTTGCTTCTGATGATTTCCTTTAGCTAACCAATGAGTGTTTGCGTTATATGACTCATCAAATCACACTAGTTTTCACTAGATGTGGATGGAGCCAATGATCTGCATTGGATGGCGCACATGACGTGACATAAATATCTATAAACATTAAACCAAAGCCAAGAGTAACGAGTAATGTTTGTTTTAAAAAATGTAAGGAATAGAAAGTACAGATACTTGTGTGAAAATGTAATGAGTAGAAATCAGAAGTAATGGAGTAAAGTATAGATACCTAAAAAGTGTACTTAATTACAGTAATGAAGTATTTGTACTTCGTTTCTTGACACCTCTGCTTATGATGACGTTTGCTGGCACAGAAAATAACTAAACGGTCCCTCTGCTCCAATTTATTTATTTATTTATTTTTACCTTAACTTAGATGAAGGTGTTAAACTTTTAGCTTATATATAATCAGTGGCAGTTCTAGATCAAATTTGCAATGGGCACATAGAGCAGAGTAATTATAAACACACACAGACAAAAACAGGGCAAGAATGCATCGTTTAGTATGTTTAAGGAGCCCCAAAGTCAGCGCTGCAGACCCCTGATCTAACAGATTAACATTGTGATCCTATTTTAATACAACCAAAGCTTAAAGCTGAATATAATTTCTAATTGATTGTCAAAGAGAATCGTAAAGGATAAATATAAAATTGGTCCAAGAGATGAATTAGTCACGCATGCCAGTCAGTGCACATCATCGTAAGAATATTTAGTATCAGACTGCAAAAACTGATCCAAATCAGTAAAAAATTTATTAAAATAAGCACATTTGCCCTAAATTTGAGCAGCTAAATGAGATGAGCTGCCAAAAGAACGAGTAATTCTGCTGTTGAAATAAGATAAATGGAAGAAGATAAATGGAAGAAGATAAATGGAGTTGTGTTTTTTCTTATTTTAAACTTAAATCATCCTATTAAATCTGCATATATTCTTATCTACCTACTCAAATTAAGAGGGAATAAACATATTTATATTTACATGTTGCAGTGTATGTTTTGACAAAAGCCGACACTGAAAACTGAATTTTCCAAAAATAAACACCTTTAAGAGGATAAGGCTTCTGCGTAGCTAGCAAATGATCTGTTGTAAATGTGAAAGGTAAAAAAACTTCGCTACAACAAGTTCTGGCTAAAAGGCCCCTATAATAGTTAATGTGGCCCCTTAATGTAACGGTTCTTATAGTATTTCTATTTTAGAGGTAGATCAAAAACCATGGACTCCACTGCAATAGTTCCTCCGTTATTAATAGCCTGACAACGACTAAATAGTTAACAGACAAATCAGTTGAAATCCCATTATTCTATGTCAAAAACGGCTTCATTATAAAATCTGTTTCTAGACATTTCAGAGCACCAGATGCATTAATGAACAACAACAACAATAATAACAACAGGGCTGGAAAAAAAAATTTGATTAATCAAGATTAATAGATTATTAAAACAATTAAAACACATACCTGTTTACTGTAACTAATCTAGCTAACTCTAACCCTTGCCTAGTGAATGCACTATTCTAGTGATTGAATAATCATTAACTGAAGGATACAGACTATTAAATATGCAATTTGCTGAAAGGACAACCCAGTCTGAGCAATAATTTTGCAAAAATATAAACATTTTGCGTCTAAGATGAAGATTCTTGGAAGAGATGCTCAAGTCAGATAGAATGCCTCATCTCAAACATCATCGCCATGCAGACCAACAAAACAAAAAGACCGCGCAGGCACACCAACAACAACAACAACCCCAACCACTCACCAAGACGAAGAACCGGTTTTTCAGAGCAAAATGCCCCTGTTCTAAAACACAAAAAAACGCTTTTGTTAAGCCAACCCAAAAACCCGGAAACCAAAAACCAACCCAAAAAATTTGAAGTGAAAAAACCTCCCGGAAGGGAAACCAAAACGCCTCAAAACTGGAAAACAAACTTCAGTGGTTTGTTTTTTTTACTTTTTTAATTTTGTTGGAATCGCCTCTAGTTTCATTTCTGAGCTCAGAATTTAGTTTTTTCTTACATGTTTTGCATCTATATTCTCCAATACATGTCCATACACTTCTTCATAAAATAATGTTATTTCATTGCTCCAGACTACATGGACACAGGATTAGTTTATTTTTTTATTGTCTTACACATTGAATCACATGGATCTAACGTTTTGAATTAAAACTGAGAAAATAAAGTAAGCTGAAAGATGTTGTAACATAGGCACGATGTCCAGATGAGAAATGAAAGCATGAGCATACATCAGTTGGAAACTAATATAAATGGAGAAAATGTGGACCAGTTGGTAATCTGTCCAGGACCAAGAGTCCCTCAAAACACTGACAACAGCACATAAGACACCACAAAGCTGATAATTCAATAAGATTCATCCTAACTGTGATGAAAACTGCACCCAAAGGAGAGTTCTACAGTCAAAATCATTTTATGATCCCTCAAACTTTTTGGATTATATTGAAGAGATAAAAGCAGATCCTTCTTGAAGGTTTGTGTCATGATACATCTGATTGAAAGCTAAAACATTTCATTCAAAGATCAAGCCGCCCTTTAAACCAGCTGGTTTGATAGGTTATTAGTTAGCTTCTTAACTCTGAAGGAACCATCCAGAACTGACCTTTGGTTTAAGCACACTTGGGTTATTTGGCAGGAGAACAGCTCAAAGCTCACCAACAACTCCAACAGGCTCAGAAAAATAAAACTTTATAGATTTTGGACTCAAAGTCTGTAAACTAACTAATGGCATTATGGAGGGAAATTTGTTCCATTATTTTGCAAGTAAAGAACAGGTTTTGTAAATAGAAATTAGAAAAAAATGCAATTCAGAAATGAAATTTTGAAACTTATTAATAACAAAAAAGGTTTTGAGATTAACTTTGCTGTTTTTTCAGGTTTTATTTTTCCAAAATATTTTTTCTTTAATATTGTCTTTCTTAGTTTTTTTTTTTTTTTTAACCGATTTTATATTTTCACTTCTTTCAGATTGAGTTTTATAATTTGGATTCTTTTCAAATTGCATTTACAGGTCAAATCCCTTCTGAGGACAAGTCTTTCCATTGGTGTGAGGAGAGAAGACGTAATTCTATTGGTACGATGGACATTAGCAGCCATATTTTATTGGGCTTGAAGTGAAGCAGATGTGTTCTTTGAAATGCAGTTTGTAAAACCATTAAAAAAAAAATTAATTTGAAAACATAAAACCTTAAAAACAAAATTAAAAATTTTGAAACAAAACAAAAAAAAACAAAACAAAAAAAAACGTTTTTTTAATCGAGTTTTTCAAAGTTTAATTTCTGGATTGCATCTTTTCTTTTTTTCAAATTTACAAAATTTGTTCTTTGCTTGCAACAATAATGGAACAAATAATAAATAATTTCTCAAATTGGAGAAATGTACCTCTGCATTTAACCCATCCCCTTGGGGAGCAGTGGGCTGCCATCTTGGGGCGCCCGGGGAGCAGTGTGGGGTTAAGGGTCTTGCTCAGAGAGCCAGAGTGCCAGTCTGTGGGAGTGGGGCTCAAACTCAGAACCTCTTGATTCCAAGCTTTAAGGCCTAACCAATGGCTGCCACTCCCCATTACTCCATAATGCCATAGCATCTTTAACAGTTAGGTTTAGTTGGTCCCATAAGTAGTTAAATCCATTCTATATAAAATACCTCCAATTACCTTGGTTTACTCTTTTTACAAATGACAATTTGGACTTTAAGATGTTTTCTATTTATAGCTCTTCAGAAAATAAACAGTCAACTTTTTTAAGTTTCTAGAGAGGGTCTATGGAGACTAGCATTAGATTAACAGTTGTGTTGTTGTAGACAGAGGTGCTGATAGAGCTAAGCAAAGCATTTTGACCTTGGTGGGGAAGAGGGCAAAAATCTTGAGTCCCACAGAGAGCATCTGCAGGGCTGTGAACTAGAAAGACTTTCTGCTGCTGCAGCACAGATGTCCACAGGGACTAAAACTGGAACCAGACTTAAAAACAGCTAGACCTTGACCCAGATTATTTAGCCTTACAGAATGAAAAGTATGGATGAAGATTTTACAGTTTGTTAGCATGAAAAGCATTAAAGTTTAAAGAAAGTGGACAGATCTAAAAAGTCTGTAATTGGTATTTGGTGCCCTCTGCTGGTTGTTTGGAAAAAGTAAAATGTCTTGTTCAGCATCATTCTAACCTGGTTTTTCTATTAAACAATCCTGAAACAGTTCAAGTCATATCATATGTTTTGTAACTTTCTAATTATCTTGTTAGACACGTAGATATTTTATAGAGGCTTCTACAATCTGCAACCAAATCACAGTTTTCAATAGAGGCTAGAATACATTCATTAAAATATCCATCAGGAGTCTTAAAGCCAATATTTCTAAATGAAAACATATAATAAAAATAAATTTCCACTTATGTGCAGAAATCTGGATAATACCACAAAGAAGCTAAAATAGAGAGTAAATAACTTTTTAACCACCTACCATTAAATACTATTACTGATGAGTTGGAGGGTGTCCCTGACCTGCGGTGTTATTTCATGTGAGATGGGAGAGGACCCCCACAAGAACAGGGCTGTTTCTGAATAAGGCACATTGTAGTTCCAAGCTCCTGTTCCTTCGACCTTCCCAGGGTCAACAGTAGGAACATTATTCCAGGTGGAGAGGAACAAAAGATGTATGAAATAAGTGTGATTTTCAAACACACAGAAGTAGACAGCATATGTGAGAATGTAATTTCTGAAATGAAGCATGGCAGCAAAAGCATCATGGGGTGGGAATATTTTTCATATCAAAACTGAACACAAAATTATTCTGATGGAAAATTTCTGGTTTGAAACTGACAACTTGGAATTTGTCAAATTTCCACAATGTTTCTAATGCTATAAAAAACATAGTTTATTAGTTTTCCAACATTCAGAAGTTAGCAACAATTCCAATCTGGGAAATAAACATGAAGGCGTTGGATCCGTTTTTCTGCATACATTTCAGAAAATAGACAAAAGAACAACATGCAGTGTTCAGATGTGACTCATCAAATATTTAAATTACTGAGTACTCTGAAATTACAAAAACTTGTAAAGTTGTCACTTCTTGATAAAGCTACACAGTAAACAAACATTTCCATTTCAGAGTATTTTCTGTTTCATTGCAAGTAAAAAAAACTACTTTTGTAAATGCAAATAAAAAAAATAAAAAAATGCAATCCAGAAATGAAACTTTGTAAAACTTCCTAAATAATAAAAAACATTTTTGCATGGAATATTGCTGTTTTATCAAATTTTATTTTATTTGTTTTCATATTTTATTTCCCAAAATTGTTTCAGATATATTTTTTTGTATATATTCTAATATTTCAAGTTTATTCTTTTTTTCATGTTTTTCTTTTAAATCAAGTTTTACAACTTTTATTATTTCCAAATTTTTCTTTCCCATTTTCTCCACTTAAAGCCCAATGCAAACACATTCTATTGACCAATAAAAATGTTATTGCTAACATCCATACAGACCAAAAAAATGGAGCTTTACTCCGTACTGCAGAGAATTGCTCAAAATTGCTCTAGAAGTGGGTAAAATAGGAAATCTGTTTGAAAAAAAGACATTTCAATTCAATTTCAGTTTATTTATACACACCAAATTACAACACGTCATCTCAAGGTATTTTACAGATCATTCAACAAGATCATACAGTCAGATTGTTCAGTGTTCTATCTAAGGAAAACCAGTTGATTGCATTGACTCATTGACTTGAAGGCAATCCCTCACACCAAGCATGCTTGTAGCAACAGTGGAGAGAAAAAACTCCCTTTTAACAGGAAGAAAACTCCAGCAGAACCAGCCTCAGTGTGAGCGTCCATCTGCCGAGGCCGACTGGGATTCAAGGAGACCGAAGCAGACATGCAGAAAGAAGCAGAGATACAAAAGGCAACTGTCAACCAGCTTCACAGGCGGCCCTGTCTTGGAAACGCACAGCCAGGCAGACGAGCTCCGAGCCAGCTCCCATGTCAGAGGATGAAAGACAGCACATCCAGTTAGTCACATTAAGAGAAACAGGACTACACTGATAAACAGGCTGATCTTCAACATCTATAAACAAGGGTGTTGATGGCAGCAGCACAGCTGATATTTCTCTCCAGGAAGGAGTCACAGGCAAACAGGAACAGACGAGGCAAAGCTACTCTGAGGAAAAGCAGAGAGAGCAGAACGTTAGAGATTGAACTAACAGATTCTGCAGAGTGGCAGAATATAAATAGAATGAAGCAGAATTATGAAAAAGGGGTCCCTATGTCCTCCAGAATTCTAAGCCTATAGCAGCATAACTATAGAGATAG
>NW_015151222.1:195114-196397 GCF_000732505.1 Cyprinodon variegatus
AAATAAAATTCATCATTATTATTATTATTATCATTAACGGAAACAAACTGAAATCTATAAAATAAGATTTAAACCAGCCTAGTTCTATTCCCTTAATTCCTACTAAATATTCAAGTCTTTCTTAAATAATATTATTATAAATTATATAAAATGCAGCACAGAGATCTAATAGGATAAGTAGCTCTGTAACGAGGATAGGTAACAAGGGAGTGGCAGCCTAGTGGTTAGGACATAGAGCTTCATAAATTTCAAGTCACACTCGACTGTCACTCTGGCTCCCTGAGCAAGACCCTTAACACCATACTGCTCCCCAGGCGCCTCACAATGGCAGCCCACTGCTCCCCAAGGGGATGGTTAAATGCATGTGCATTTCAATTGACCTAAAATCCCAATCCCAAATCCCATCTAATATGGAGGTGGAAATCAGAGGACACACCTCCTTAAATAACTTGGTTGGAGCTGGATCTAACATACAAGTTGAAGGCTTAGATGAATATAAAAGTTTTGCAAACTCTGAAAGTTTAACTGAATGTAAGCACTCTAAACCAGGTTCAGGTTCTATGGCTACTTCAAATGCTGCCTCACTTTCCAGAGATAAACCAATCATATTTAGAGTGGTGCTAATGATCTTATTAATTATATTATATCTTATTATATTATATATTATATCTTATTATTTGAAAAGAATCCCATAAAATCATTACTGCTAAAAGCAGTCGGGATGGACGGTTCAACAGAGCTATGGCTCTGAGTGAGTTGCAACTGTATTAAAAAAAAATCTAGGATTATAATAAAAATGTGAATAAGAATGGAAAAAAAAAGTTTTACAAAAATTTGTTCTTGTCAAAAAGTGAATCTAAAAAAATAAAATATGAGAAAACTGCAAACTTGTGCTGCTCAGTGCAGCAGTGAGTAGCACTGCTGCCTTGCAGAAAGGAGGCTCTGGGTTGGATTCCTGGCCCTGGGTCTTTCTGCATGGAGTTTGCATGTTCTCCCTGTGCATGCGTGGGTTCTCTCTGGGTACTCCGGCTTCCTCCCACAGCCAAAAAACATGACTGTTTGGTTAATTGGCTTCTCTAAATTCTCCTTAGGTGTGAGTGTGTGCATGAATGGTTGCTTGTGCTGTGTGTCTCTGTGTTGCCCTGCGATGTCCAGGGTGTACCCCGCCTCTCGCCCATAGACAGCTGGAGGCACCTGCACCCCTCGCTACCCCGCTTGGGATTAAGTGTGTTAGAAAATGGATGGATGGAAGACAGCAAAGTTACTATATAAACCATGTATTG
>NW_015151222.1:196707-198543 GCF_000732505.1 Cyprinodon variegatus
AATGTGAATAAGAATGGAAAAAAAAAGTTTTACAAAAATTTGTTCTTGTCAAAAAGTGAATCTAAAAAAATAAAATATGAGAAAACTGCACCCCTCGCAACCCCGCTTGGGATTAAGTGTGTTAGAAAATGGATGGATGGAAGACAGCAAAGTTACTATATAAACCATGTATTGATTAAAAAACATTCAGTTTTATTTCCAGATGATTTTTTTTCTTCAAAATTTTATTTATCAAATTTTCCATTGGTTGCACCAATAACAGAACAAAATTCACTTAATAGATAAGAGAACTACTGTCAGTGTATATCATGTTAAAAACTGAGCCTTACAATGGAGAGTAGATCCCCCTAGTGGTGGTGAGAGGTTGCAGCATTTGAACTCAATAGAAACCTCACACAAGCGGAAGCAAAGACCACATTTTTCACAACCAGAGATACATAGAAAATGTTTCCTATTGCTCTGGGACAAAAGTAAAACAAAACCATAAAAAATCCCATATAATCAATTTCTATGCAAGACTGATTTTTCCTTATTTGCATAAAATCAGAATTTTAAAATCCCTTTTTAAAAAAAGCATTTGCTTATTTTTCTCTAAGTGTGTTGAACTCATTAAACATTATTTTTAGTGAAACGTAGATCTTGAAGAATCTTTTTGGGCCTTCCTATCAGGAAGTGTTGGTTGTTAAAACTTAAAAGAAAACTCCAAACTTAAAGCCATAATTTCCTGCAATATTTTCAGCACTTAATCAGCTAAAGTCCAACCAAATATTTTGTATTTTCTGAACCTTTGATTACACCATTGATTTTGTAGATTCCAAATAACCTTGGGAAGTTCCCACATCCTCTAGGCGGGCAGGTAACACGTTCAAACGTGATCCCCGCATGCACCTCAGACCAGATTTCCTCATTCTCAGAGACTCTACTGAAGGAGTCATGTGCTGAGGCGGACTGCTCGTAAACAGCTGTTACATGCTTTAAGGTTTTACAGCCACAGTTAGCAAAGTATCATCACGCTTTGTGGAGAATGTTTAGCGTGTCTTTTTTCCTTGCATGATGCATTTTATGACCACTTAATTCATCTTTAGGGGAAGTTGTTTTATGTTCTTCTCCAAAGCTTTTTTTATTTATTTTGGAACTCACAGAATTTCACTACAAACACACAATAATGAAGTGAGACATTTTTTACAGCTTTTAAAAATATTACTTTAGTATAAAATAAGTCATGCATATATCTTTAGCACAGTTAAATCCCTCAGTTAGCTATCTGGGAAGAAATATTTCTCAACTGAAAACATTCAGTGTCATGAATACACATGTTGCAAACCAATAATATTCGGTCTGATTCACAGTTTCTCACAGAAGAAAATACACACAGCTGGCACGCATTGTACTGCTTTAGTTGTTAAAGCTCCCAGAGACTCTAAGTATAAAAACGGGAGCAAAAAATATGTGAATTTGTCTTCATTTATCTCCTTACTGATACATAGAAGCACGGGTTAGGGCTACCATGATTTGTTAATATCATGCAGCCCAAATTTGTTTTAGATAGATAGAGCACACATTTAATAGAAGCTCCATTATTATTTTTCGTTTTGTTTATACCAGATCCTCAATTCAGATGTTAACAACAAAAAAATTGCTTCTGCTATTTCTCCAGAGAAAACAAAGGACTATAACTTGGTTTCGACAAGTTCAGGAAGTCCCCCCTTACACTTCCAAAGCAGGCTTAATTATTCCAAGTACAGATTCCAAAAGGTAAAGGAAACAATCCTCAAATACTTTGTTCCATGTTGACGGGATTGGATCTTCAGCCTTAAACACATTCTCATTGTCTCC
>NW_015151222.1:199561-205001 GCF_000732505.1 Cyprinodon variegatus
GTTTCTTCCTGTTAAAAGGGAGTTTTTTTTTCTCCACTGTCGCTACAAGCATACTTAATGTGAGGCATTGTATTTGAGTCAATGAGTTGATGCAATCAACTAGTTTTCCTTAGATAGAAAACCTTGAATCAATTTGACTGTATGATCTGTAAAGTGCCTTGAGATGACATGTGTTGTGAATTGGAGCTATAGAAATAAACTGAACTGAATTGAATTACCCCGACATGTTAAAATCACCTCCGCAAGTGAACCCAGAGCCTTAGAGACTATCAATTAAAGTATAAGTTTAAAAAATCCCTATGTAGATCCCATCGGGGAATAAACACTTACAATAGCTAATAAAGCCTCCCCCAGGTGTGCCTGATTAAATATGAATCTACATTTAGTATCAGTCTTTGTATATGTATACACAAAGTTTATTTTCTTTGCAATTAAAACTGTTACACCTCTTTTAGGACATTGATTATAATAAGCAGAATAATACTGGTTTGACCCAAATATTTCCAGCTTCCTATGTTCTAATTCTGTCCAGTGGTTTTCTGAAGGAGAGCAGGACAGAGGGAGAAGATATCTCAAAGTTGGAGGACAGTGATTTCTCTGAGAAAGAGGCATTGTTGGAGCAAACTTTCCTCCATGTTAACAGCTAAAAGCAGAAGTGATTCAAAATGGTAGTCCACGTCAAATTCAACATAGAAAGTTTAGTATTACAGCATGTCCCTTCCAGAGCAGTGAACATTCTTGGAGATATGTTTTTATCCTCAACTAACCTGCAAAACCCACATCAAGCATATCTGCAAAATTGCATTCTTTCACTTCTTAAACATTGCAAAGTAGATCAATTCTTCTGATACAAAAAACCCAGAGAATTGCCCATGCTTTTTTACCTTCCCAACTTGACTATCACATTTTTTTCTTTGGGATTCCTGGGGAGAAGACACAAAAATAACATAACAATGCTGGCATGATCCTGGTGAGATTGGATGAACAAGAACACATCCCACCATTCTCCATCCACCTCATCATCCTCCTGTCTCTGCTTGGATCTTCTATATTCCTGCTAACTTTTTAATCACAGTAATGCAGAATCAAAAGACATGTTAACTCTTTACTATCCGCCCTTTGTACACAAACCTGTTTTTATTCCCAGAATTGGTTCCTGCACATAAGAAATGGAGTCCTTTTCTGTGCTGCTGTGGAGCACTGCCTCATGTCATGCTTTATCGATCGACTTTTAAATGATGCATCCAGGTTTCTACTTTGCATTATATTTGACAAATACGCATTTTTAGGGCCCTGTTTTGAAAATATCAACCCTTAATTGACTTAAGCGCTTTGAAATTTCTTTAAATGCTTTATAAATACATTTTTGTTTTAATTACACAGTTTCTAGAGTTTTAAAGGCAGCACATTCATTCATTAAACACATCCCAAAGATGCTCTGTTTAACTGAGATCTAACAAGTATGAAGACCATTGGAAAACATTGAAGCAATAGTGTTGAAGAAATATTTTAGCTCTGTTAAATGAGTTTTTTGCAGGAAGTAGGCATCGAAAAGATGAATGCAGTGTCATTATATGGGGATGATCATTGTCAGTAATGATATCCAGATTGACTTAAAGCTTTAATGTGTAACTATTAAAAAAAAAAAAAAGCCTAACAGCTTTTCTTTTAGCTTGTTTACCCAAATATCTGATTGTTGCTTATCAGACATGGCATCAGACATCACCTTTTTCTGATTTCTTTGCAAATAAGTTTGAGCCTATGTGAACTGTAGCTTCAGTTTCCTGTTCTTAGCAGACAAAGGTATCAGTTTGGTCCTTTGCTGCTGTAGCTCATCTGCTTTAAGGTATCACATGCTGTGCTCTCAGAAATATTATTTTCATATCTTATTTTGCTGAAAAAAATTCTGTTTTTCCAGAAAAAAACATTATGTAAAAGTGATGGCTTTGAGTGAAAGTCCAAGTACATTTTTTATTTTTTTGTAAAGGATGCATGTTTCTCTTGGGACAGGGGTCTCAGACTCCAGTTCTGAATTGTTGCAGCATTTAAATGTGTTCCAGGTCACACACAAAGCTTGATTTAAACTGCTGGAAAGCCCTTTCCATATGCAACAGAGTTCTGCTCTGATTTAGATGTTTTGGACCAAATCATGTAAAAAGTTGCAGGAAATCTGCCAGGAATAACCCTGTCCCAGCAGCAGTCACTGCAAACAGAAACCAAACCGGTTTTAGATCCAGTGCCCAAAGTTCAACACATTGTTGCTGAAATGCAACAATAACTTGACTGATTTTATTTCTTCTATAGAGCAGCAGCTGTCTGTCTGGGTCCCTTTAGGTTTCACAACCTGAGGTTGTTTTGCAGTTTGGCTCCCGCTTTGCAAACTTTGACTGTCAGTGTTGATGCAACAGTCAGCAGAAGAGGAGGAAACCTGCCCAGATGAGAATTTCCAGCGGCTGTTTGGGCTTTCCAGTCTGGGCGGAGCGAGGCTGTGCAGGAAGTCGTGTGCAGGCAGCTGTACTTTCTCCGCCGGTGATCATGTTCCTTCTGCAGCGACATAAAGCGGAGCTGCTCTGAACTCCGAACAGTTTCTCACTGTGAGCGATGGCGGTTCTGGTGGATCTGACCCACAGCTGCAGACCCGGAGCCTCCCTGCAGCAGGAGGCGGACTCGCATGTCTTTCTGCTGTATGGGACAGCCAGCCGACCTGGACCCGGCTGCTCGCTCCCGTCCGTCGGCTGCTCCGGGAGCGCGCACATCCTGGACTCTGGATCCATGGCGGAGCGTCTTTACCGACTGAAGCGAACCTTGGATGAACTGGACCTGAGCTCCATCACAGTGCTGACCAGCTGCCGGGGCAGAGGGGTGCTGGTTCGGTATCAGGAGATGCTCTTTACCGCAGTTTATAGTTTTGATTACAGAGTGACGGACGAGCCTACCTGTTCGGAGTGCAGAGGCTCCGCCCACACGGACTCACCTGAGCCGGAAGTGTCCGCCTTCCTGCAGCAGCTGCCCGCTCTGAAGGGACACATCAGGACCCTGAGGTCCACATTGATTCCAGGTGGGATTCATAATCAAGTCAATTAATTTGATTATTTTTAAGCTCAAGGAAAATAAAGTTATTTCTTAATACTTTAAACAGTGCAAAATATGACTTTAATTACTGTGTTATTCTGGCCTGTGAGGGCGGGGTCAGAGAAAGACAACAGAGGAGCAAAGAAAAACAAAAAAAACACACAACTTGTAGTGTAGGTAAATGATAAAATAGGGCCCACAACATGAATACAGACTATAAAATAAACAAGTATGTAACTAGTATTGAAAAAAAGTATTAAAAAATTACATTAATTAAAAAAAAAATTATGTTAGAACTGTAAATACAGTCATATGTTTATATTACTATTTTTTATGTAGTTATAACTGTTTTCAAGGCTGCACTTTAATAAATGAAATTATCTAGAGCTGTTTTAAACAAAATATCTTTTTGTATGCACTCGTGTATACTTGTTTTTTTTTTTATTAAATAAAAATACTAATAATAATTGAACTTTATTGATCTCACATTGGAGAAATTTACCTCTGCATTTAACCCATCCCCCTGTGGAGCAGTGGGCTGCCATTGTGAGGCGCCTGGGGAGCACCTTGGGGTTAAGGCTCTTATGTGCTCACGTGCAACAACAAAATAAAGCTGCAGCAGGAGTTGGATTTGTTTTTTTTTACTATATTTTAAAAAAGACACAAACAGGGAAACATTATTAACTATTGATTCTGCATGATTATTCGAAGAATTGCATATGCTTATACATCTCCTAAGTTTTAAATAGAAAACCTTAACTGGTGTCAGGGATTTACATGCAAAAGTTGCAGTTTCCCTCTAAAGGTTTACAACTGCAGTAAAAAACAGTAAATAATGTATTTGCATCGCAGTAAATTAGTTCCTCACTGAGTCTTATAAATTTTATACAGGGAAACTACTTACTTCTTTGTCTATGAACCTGCTCTGGTTGTTTGGCTTTTATTCCCTATAAATGAGGACAGGGTTTGAAACCTGCCTTTTATTCAGGTTGCATGATTTGAAACACAGAAGAAACAAAATGAGCAAAAATGAAGAATATTAGTTCAAAACTTCTAGACAAAAGCCATCGCTTCTCAGAAAGTTCAAATGAAGCACCTTTAAAAAGATGGTTTTGAACTTTTTAGGAACATACTGTGATGCATATGATTCCACCACGCTGCATATGCAATTAACATTTAGATTTTACGTGCAATATATCAGCTAATAATCAAGAACAAAAAGTTGGCTTTTTTTATATTTACAGATGGCTGAGAAATGAAGGAAAATGTAAAACCAAATCTCTTATCCTAAAGTTCAGGCTTTTTTTTGCAACACTAAGCAGGCTACTTTTAGAATTTGGGGAACTTTGATTTTTTTTCCCCTTCTATCCAAATGAAATGTATTTGCTAATTTCAGCTAATTTTGACTGTATTGAATTATAAGAGCAGAGGTCTGTTTATTCTTCAGTAAAGCTGGATGTGGCATCTGTGTCTCTCTTAGACTGCTTTGGTCACGGCTTCAGCACCCGTTCAGGTGGAGTCTCCTACATCCCAACCCTGTCCTCCTTAAATCTCTTCTGCAGCAGTAAGAGGAGGGACCCAACGGCTGTTGTGGCAGAAAACAGGCGCCGGCTCGCCGTTCATGCTGGGTTTCATCCTCTTCCTCTACGTCTGGTCAAGGTAAATAAAAAAGATGACCTTCTGCAGCAAACGATCAACCCATTAATCATAAACCCAGTCTGCAGCCTATCTGCCCATCACAGCAAACATTAAACGTTGTCCTGGTGAAACCTGTAGGTGAACCATGCCAACGACGTGCTGGTTCTGGGGAACCCGGAGCCAGAAAGCTACGACTCCATGGTGACCAATCAGAGAGGGGTTGTTCTGGCGGCTCCAGGAGCCGACTGCATGCCCATCCTGTTTGCTGATCCAGTCAAGAAGGTCATTGGGGCGGCTCATGCAGGTAAATGAGATACTCAGACATCTGTAGGCTCTTCTTTTTACTACCACTTTATTTTGAATGTCAGAGATTGATCCAAAAAAGTCATACAGAGTGTACACATCAAACCTAGGGATGTAGAATATATTGACATGAACATCCCTATCAACCAGTGTTAGTTTAATGAAGCAATGTACCTGTAAACAGAAGCACATCCCTAGAAAAGATACATAAAGGGAGAAAATGAAGACAGGTTGACAAATGGATTGATTGGTAGATAACTTCCCCTCTAATGGATGAGGAGATGATGTCTAAATGAACAAATATTTTTTACTCCAGCCATTCTGCATACTTGCAGGTTGGTTTTGGTTTCTGAATATATCCAGATGTCATTAAGCAAAAGACACACAGCATAAACAACCATGAATGTACACACTTATACTTTAGGGC
>NW_015151222.1:206874-211028 GCF_000732505.1 Cyprinodon variegatus
TCTATCTATCTATCTATCTATCTATCTATCTATCTATCTATCTATCTATCTATCTATCTATCTATCTATCTATCTATCTATCTATCTATCTTTCTTTCTTTTAAAACCAGGGCAAAATCCTTCGTCTTCTTCACCGTCTACAGGCTGCAGCCATGTCCCGAATTCCATGTTTTCCAGCCACGTGCTTTTTCCCGTTCTCCAGCTTTTTCTCAGGCTCGTGCTTCTTTTCTGAACATACAGGTTTACGATCAACTGGAAGCACTTCCTTACAAACACCTGAAACTGTTATATCTGATATTGATGTCATTTTTATGAACAATTGTTTTTTTAAATAAAGTATTTTAAATGCCACTATAATCACATTTTTTCAATTTTAATGCCAATTAAGGCCTTAATTTAAAAAATAATTAAAGACTTTTAATGACCCACGGAAACTCTGTTGCATATACACAGTAAGGCTTAGATCTAGCCAAAGGGGAGGGGCTATCAACATCAGAAAGTGTATAAAGACACTAAGCATATCTGAAACTGAAAATAAAAAAACCCAAAATAACCTTAAGTACTCAATATTTCAACTGAAAACTACATAATACATTTTTTTTATTTCACAGCACTAAAATCACTTAAGAAAGACTTTTTTTTTCTCTCGTTTTATCATTATCACCCAGATTTCAGCCAATATCATGATAAGATTTTAAGTGTATATCACCCTGCCCCTTCCTGTGATGTAGGTCAATGCATATAAGCATAAAAAACATGGGATACACTGTAGTATCAGCTGTAGTATCTTTTTAACTGTTAAACTATGTGGCAGAGATAGCATCAGTCTTTGGATCCAGCTGGGAGCAGATTTACTAATGATAGTAATGGTAGTTGTCCTTATTAAACAAGACAAACACATTCGGGGGGTAAGGAAAGCATTTATTTGTAGTAAAGGCAGCCCTTAAAAAAAAAAAAAAAACAGCTTTTACAGTTCCACTGCTCTTTACCTCAACAATAAAACAGAGAATTGTTTCCATGGCATTTTCAACGATACATAAAAGAATAATAAATACATTTTTATTCAAAACAAAATCTTATTTTAGCTTAGTCGCATCATCAGTAAACATACATTTTTATCGATTGTTTTTTCCATACGATAAGAAAAGTCGACCGAGGTCGGATCATCTGAGCAATGCTAACAGTGACGACACCAAGATCAAGATGCTTCACATAAAAGCTTACGAGACAAACAGTTATTCGTTCTTGTTGACGTGTTGCTGCCAAACGAAATGTCCAATCAGACGTCTCACAAATCAAACAAACAAACAGAAAAAAATCAGCTTAATTCAATAATAACCGAACCTAAAGCCGAAGCCTTTTCATTCAGTCGCTGCATGCATCCTTCATTTACTCTGTTCCAGTTAATCAGAAAAGTCCAAGTTAGTGCAAACTTCAGTCTTCAGAAACTTTAACTTATTTTAGCTTCATATGAGCTGCAATTTAATACGAGTTAGCAAGCTGCACCGGAGAAATTTATTCAAAAACAGCATAAAAAGAAAAAAATTAAACGATATCCGTCATGTTCTATGTTTCATGTATTTCAGACTAGTTATCCGTTTTTCAAGAATAAAGGTAAAGAACAAAAGAGGACTGTTTTTGTTTTTTGTCCCCTGAAAGGTAAGTAAAAGATGAGGATGATGTCTTTGTTACGCTGCAGCAGCTTAGACTCTACAAGAGGAAAAATGCTCCATCGATGTTGCCAATGCAACAAACATCTGCTACAAGAACCAAAACCTGGACAGAAATCCTCCTCCATCCAGGGTTAAAAGGCCTTGAGCGTTTTTGTTGGAGAGAACGTTTGAATAAGATCACATGACAGAGAAACCACAAGATGAGGACGGTGCGTTCCCCAGGAAAAGCTTTTTTGGAAATGCAGTGCAGCTGCTTATAAAAACCAACCAGTCGAACAAACTTAAATTTCATTTGTCTTTTGACACCAATAATAAAAGCAGCACAATCACAGTTGACACAAAAAAAATCCCCCCTTCCTGTGGCAGCGTACGGTCATTCCTCCCTTCACACAAACACAGACTGACACTGAGCTGAAAGGTCATTTTGTTCTGCATTAAATAAGGACTTTATATCAGAGAATTTTGGCTTTTGCTTCCTTCAGTTTGTGAACATGAGCCCTAAGCTGCTGAAAGGAGTGTCCTTCATCACACTTGGCTACGTTTAAAAAAAAATCAAGTACAAAACTGCAAAAATCCATTATAGAAATGTCCAAGGTTACAACTGAGCTGATTAAAACAGTCATTTTATTTGTGTTTGCATGTCTGAAAAAAAGAAGGAAGGTGAAAACCTTGAAAAGTAAAAATGGAGCCCAGAGAGGAAAAGTGTGGGAACCACCCACCTAAGCAATGCGGAAAACACGGAGGGTCTAAATCCCCCATATAGAAAACAATAGATCTGTCAATATCTGGGAAATGTTTAAAGAGTTTAACTATACAGTAGAAGCCATTCAAAATTGTACAACTTTCCTTGATGGGCCCTTTGCTGGTCCCCTACGATTCCTTTTTAAACATCAACATTTGTACTAAAATATTCCTTCTGTCATGATTTGACATTAAGTCCACTCCTGATTAAGTCATCTCCTGGTCAGACCCTGTAATTCAGTGAAAGGATGGAGTCAGAGTAAAAAAAATATGCAAGAAGGGGTCACTGCAATGGCTGGAAGTTGGAAGATTTTCACTGGGAGTTGGAGGGAAGTGGGCTGCCGTTCGGCTGGCATCTGACTGGGAAGGGCCATTTTGAATGGCTGCTACTGTAACCATTAATCTTTCTTTTCACGTTATAGAAAATTGAGATTTTGACAACTTATGAAAAACCAGATAAGTTGGAGTCCAAGTTCCTTGCCTCTAATTCAAAACACTTAACCACATGAAGTCAGAATTCCCCTTAGGAAAGTCGGAAGTTTCCCAAAAATATGACTGCCCATCATAGAAAACAGTGTCAGGCAGTTTCTCTTGGATCGTCTGGTGGTTTAAAACTTACTAAAGATACTCATAGTTGTTCACGTTCTAAAGTTCTTTTTTCTAACTCACTATAATTGTGAAATGTACCACTCCTTTTGATTTAACAGCTTTATTGAGATATCAGACAAAGTGCTGGAGTGACTGAAGTGTTTATTGGCTACGGAAATATTCCCATCTGAACCCTGCAAACAGAACCCAGGAACTATGACCTTGGGTGTGGCGTTTATCCAAGATCTGGCCTCAACGTTTGGAGGTGAATAAAGAATATATAACTGTAAACAAACTAAAGGATAATCTGTTTCAGCAGAGCATGCATCTGTCAGCATGCTGCGTTACCTTTATGTGCACAGAATGAGGTTAGAAAAGAAACCTCAGATCCTCATGATTCCTCCTGACTGTAAGAACAGATACAGATTCATTTACTATGACTGGATGATGGGGGCACAAGGTCAGCTCTGAACAAACGAGGTAATTCACTAGATCCCAAAATGAAAAGAATCACCTCAAAGGAACAGTCTGCCCCACTGGACAGCTGGTCTGTCTAATTCCTTTACATGTTTTCTGTCTGATTTAGCAGCTTTAGAAGCTTTAAATTCTCAAACAGTCTAAACAGGCTCGCTGGGGTCCCTCCCTGCTTCTGTTTGGGATGAATAAATGCAGCAGTCAAAACTAAATATCCAAAAGCGATAATGAGATCTAAAATCCAGCCTTGGAGACAAGTCCTCCAGTTTGTCGCTAGTTCAAAATCAAGGAGACGAGATAAATAAAACCTGAGCATTCAAGTTGAAAAAAAATGAAAAATGGATTCCAGTTTGAGAGATCTCATGAAGTTTCTGCTGAGAAACAGCCTGATGTGTTTGAACGGAAATATAATCCTGTTTCATTCCATCAAATAAGATTTCTGTTGAGTGTAACATCAGTAAAACATGTTTACATGCACCGCAAAAAAACACAAGTGAACTGTGACCCCATGGTGAGTTTCATCTCTGCTCAGAAGAGGGACATTTAAAAGGAGCAAAATCATGTTATATGCCAATAAAAGATAAATAAAAAAACATGTGATCTTCAAAAATAACATTATACACATAGAACGTCAGTCCTATTGGCTAATAGGTCCTCTTTGAGCCTCAACAGAATTCC
>NW_015151222.1:211193-222648 GCF_000732505.1 Cyprinodon variegatus
AACAAAACCACACCTGGAATCAAATATGTTTAAAGAGTTTTTTTTCACATCAATCTTAGACTTTTTTTTATCATTTCACACTTTGCTGGGAGGTGCTAACTGGTTTAGCCATAGTGGGTTGCTTCCTGGTTTACTCCCTGCACAGCACAGTGCCTCCATCTTATAGTAATCAAAATCAAAGGATTATATCTAATAACCCACTGCACAAAATTTAAAAAGCAAAACACCAATAGGCCAGCTGACGAGTTAATCTTTTAGCAAACAGAGTGAGTTACTTGTGTTTGAATGTAAAAAAAAGGCATCTAACGTGACCATGCACCCTTAATGTTCCCAGTCAGGGAAATTAACTGGAACACCTCATGAGGTCAGGCTACAGGTAAATGAGCTACTCAGAGTTCTAATTTAAAATGGCTACCGTCCTTATAAAATACTGAGAAGCAAGGATAAATGATTCACTATCAAATCCAATGGTTTGTATCTCATTATTATTATTATTATTAAGTCTATTTTTAAGTCTATTTTTGTAGTTACTGGTTAGAACGAGCCATAAACAACAAGAAAATCCCTGAATCCCAGATGCTTTTTGAACATTAGCTTAAAATCTTTCTCAGAAACGATATCTGCTGCATGAGGAACTTGGGCTTTCTTTGAGATTAAACCAAAAATATTGATTTGCCTGAGATTTTTGAAAGAAACACAACAAATCTGAGGAACGCGTCGTTTTCAAAACAGAATAGCAGTGTAACTCTAATGCACATTCATATCTGGGATCAAGATACGTCCTATTGGGGCTGATCATAGAAGATGGCCAAAAACTCAAGCCAGAACCACCTCAGCACTTTGATTGGTCAGTTGATTACAGGGTGCATAGCAGCCATCCAATAAATATTCCACCACTTTTATGTAGCTCAATGTGCAACAATAAAGGTGCGCAGAGCAGCTGTTTTTTGGGTATAAATCTTTAGTGTCTGTGCGCTGATATTGAAGCTGTCTGAGGTGGAAAAGTTTAATCTTTAGTTCCTTCAATATATAGATGACAAAATAAAGATCTGTGAAGCATAAACTTTATAAAAATGTCCCTCAGATGAGTTTCACACAGGTTAGTGTCTAAATGAATCTTTGATGCTAACAAATCCTTCACAGATCAATTTATGTCCAAAGCCTCATGCTGTCACATGACGAAATGTTTGCTGTGGTTTATCCAAGACTGGAACCAGTTCAGGATGGAAACACATTCCAGGTCTGAACGGAGCTCAAAGGTTTTATAGAAAGTTTACTTTGCTCAATTAACGATAAAGAAAAATCCATCTGGATTTTTTCCTACATTAAAAGTGCTTTTTTGAAACAGAAATATGTATATTGAAATTGTAGTTTTAGAAAAGAAGTATTAGTTTATAACATGCCTGCTACAAACTAAAATATCTGATGCTCGACCAAAGACAGGATCCCTGTGAAAGAACAGTTTGCTAGCGAGTATCGACACGAGCCGCTAAATCCACGTACCGGTACCTCTTCCAGGCAGAGATAACCTCCTGGCTCTTAGAAGCGTAAACATGTTTGTAGGCAAAGGAGTGAGTCAGGCGTCTCCAACCTGAATAAAGTGACTCGGGTTCTTAGTTACATGAAGGCTGAGTGTAACCTGGTTTTTGAAGTGCATGTAAACACACCATTCTGCTGCAGACAGCACTGAGAGACACAGAGAGTTGTATCATTTAAAACCCCAAAAGAGGAATGGAAGAGCGAAGATCCTGAGATGAAACAAGGTTAAAAAAGGGCTGAGAATGGAGGAAGAGGGAGTCAAGGATGTATCAGGATTGTTGTTTTTCCAGTTTCAGGATAAAAGGAGGGAGAACTATAAAGAGGAGGAAAGATGAGTGTCATCAAGACCTCTGAGGGCTACAGTACCGTAGAGTTTTAGCTACCTTATTGTGAACATGTGGGTGTTTGTGTATGTGTGTGTTTTATCAGCTGCAGTGGCAGATCAGCAGTCCAGCCACTAGTGGGAGCAGGTTGAGCAGAAGGAGCCAGAGAGTAATGGCCAGACCAGGCGAACTGGAGCAGGGATCTAAAGGCAACAAAGAGAGAGAATCCAGCTTTATAAACAGGTGTTTTTTAAATAAATGTTTTGTTTTCTTAAGTGTTTCTAAATAAAGCCTGATTCTGTGGCCATGATAGCGGCTGACCGATGGGTTCGCTCCTGGAGGTGTTCATGGGCAGGAGCTGGTGGGGCAGGGGGCAGTCATCACAGAAGTCGGTGCAGGCCGGGCAGACCAGGACGCCGTTGTAAACCCAGTCGCTGACCCGAACGCTGACGCTCAGCAGCTGACCCTTCCGGGAGCACAGGAAGGAGCGATCCTGTACGTAGACGGTGAGGCCCTGGGACGAGCACGAAACCTAAATGGAGGGCAGAGGCACCTCTTAGTTGGGGGCGTTGGGTCCATTTCATTAACAAAGAAATATGGAGACATAAAGGTTTAAAGAATCCATCGTTCTCTCTCACCTATTTGTGGTATTCCTTGTTTTTTGATGTTTACTAAAAGCCGTCTGAGGCCTTTCTACAGCAGCTGGATTTCTGATGTAATTAATCCACAAACAGGTGGATAGAGTCTGATAGAGCGAAGAGTTAATCACAAGCTGACTGTTAAACGCAGGTGGACGTAATGAAGCTCATTCAGGTTTATCAGTTTAGGACTGGAAAACCTCTGTGTGACCAGTTTTTCTGTGTTAGTGTTCAGGGTAATTAGATTTTATAGCAAATAATTTGTCAGATGATCATTACAGCACTGCTGAAACTGATTTAAAAAGAGTAAAATATTAAAATCAGTGTATTTGTCCTTAATATCATCAGGTAAATAAAATCATTTGCCTTGTATTTTTGTCTTTGTATTTTGAAAAACAGATAATTGTCTTACCTTCTCAAAACAAGGGACAATACCCTTATTTCACGAAAAGGGAATTTACTGAGATCTCATTTCAGCTGTGTGTTTTTCTTTGCTATGGAAAATTGGGTTCCTAATGATATATTGGCCCCAACCAGTGGGAGCATTACAGTTGGTATCAAAACCAGAAAAATAAAGGGGATTTTTATTTCCAATTTGTGGCTAAACGGATTCAGCATTTTAATGTTCGTCTCCAAGCTTCAGCTTAAATCATTCTGCCTTCTACAAACCTCAGAAACTATCAGCAATTCTTCACTTTGCTCTTGTAAGCAGACTTTGAATCACAAATTAAAACAAGTCTACTGTGTCCATCTCATAGACACAGCGGACATGTACTGGTGGTTTGCAAGACAAGCTTATTGCAAGGCGGCTACACCTGCCGGCACAAGCAGGTGTTGAGAATGTGGTTGCAAATCTCAGCCCAACCTTGCGCTCTGGTCTTCCTCCCTCCACTCAGCTAATAGTCAAATGACTGTGCCTTGTGAAGATAACTATTAATGGAGGAGCTCTAAATACTGCAGCTGATGCAGAACAGCACAGATGGAGGACCAGGGTTTACGTGGTTGAGGGCGGCTGCAGGCGGTTGCTGGGCAGATTAATAACCAGACTGCTCAAAGATCTGGGGATCCAAGGCCAAGCTCGGCAACAGACCTTCAGCTCCCTTTCCAGTGGTTGTGGCTCTAGATCAAAGATCTAAAGCCAGAACTCTAGATCTTTGATCTGAGTAAACCGGGACGCCAGGTGGTCCCCCCCTCTGGAGATGTCGGGGGCTAGTCATCGAAACACTGATGAAGGAGGGTGCCCAACCTGGTGGAGCAGGTTTTATTTAAGCCTGAAGTACGCGGTCTTAAGGGAGCCTCTAGTCCAACCTCTAGTTGCCGAATCTTCTGCAGCTTCATCAGTGAATCAGATCATTATCCTTAAAAGCAGATTATCTGAAACAAAACTTGATTTTCTTCCATTTACAAGAAACTAACTAACAAACTGATACCCAGTATGTGCTGCTCAGTTTTTGGGGCTGTTTTCTGAAGCAGATGTTGTTTTCCCTTCCTCTATTTACATTTAAAAAAAAGCAAGACTAAGATAAATGTTACACAGGTCTCCATCTAAACAAAAATGAAACATTTATTAACAGATCAAACTAAACATTAAGAATGAATGGCAAATAGAGGAAGCAGCGATGCATGCGACACGGCTGAATGCATGCAAGCATTGTTTGACCTCCAGGATGTATCTACACTCACCCGCCACTTTATTAGGTACCCCATGCTAGTAACGGGTTGGACCCCCTTTTGCCTTCAGAACTGCCTCAATTCTTCGTGGCATAGATTCAACAAGGTGCTGGAAGCATTCCTCAGGGAGTTTGGTCCATATTGACATGATGGCATCACACAGTTGCCGCAGATTTGTCGGCTGCACATCCATGATGCGAATCTCCCGTTCCACCACATCCCAAAGATGCTCTATTGGATTGAGATCTGGTGACTGTGGAGGCCATTTGAGTACAGTGAACTCATTGTCATGTTCAAGAAACCAGTCCGAGATGATTCCAGCTTTATGACATGGCGCATTATCCTGCTGAAAGTAGCCATCAGAAGTTGGGTACATTGTGGTCATAAAGGGATGGACATGGTCAGCAACAATACTCAGGTAGGCTGTGGCGTTGCAACGATGCTCAATTGGTACCAAGGGGCCCAAAGAGTGCCAAGAAAATATTCCCCACACCATGACACCACCACCACCAGCCTGAACCATTGATACAAGGCAGGATGGATCCATGCTTTCATGTTGTAGACGCCAAATTCTGACCCTACCATCCGAATGTCGCAGCAGAAATCGAGACTCATCAGACCAGGCAGCGTTTTTCCAATCTTCTATTGTCCAATTTCGATGAGCTTGTGCAAATTGTAGCCTTAGTTTCCTGTTCTTAGCTGAAAAGAGTGGCACCCGGTGTGGTCTTCTGCTGCTGTAGCCCATCTGCCTCAAAGTTCGACGTACTGTGCGTTCAGAGATGCTCTTCTGCCCACCTTGGTTGTAACGGGTGGTTATTTGAGTCACTGTTGCCCTTCTATCAGCTCGAACCAGTCTGGCCATTCTCCTCTAACCTCTGGCATCAACAAGGCATTTCCGCCCACAGAACTGCCACTTACTGGGTGTTTTTTCTTTTTCGGACCATTCTCTGTAAACCCTAGAGATGGTTGTGCGTGAAAATCCCAGTAGATCAGCAGTTTCTGAAATACTCAGACCAGCCCTTCTGGCACCAACAATCATGCCATGTTCAAAGTCACTCAAATCACCCTTCTTCACCATACTGATGCTCGGTTTGAACTGCAGGAGATTGTCTTGACCATGTCTACATGCCTAAATGCACTGAGCTGCCGCCATGTGATTGGCTGCTTAGAAATTAAGTATTAACGAGAAGTTGGACAGGTGTACCTAATAAAGTGGTTGGTGAGTGTATATTTACTGTGAACAATTAATAAGTCAAGATGGAGAAGTTGGAAAAACCCTAAAACCCGCTAAATGCAAGGTTTTCTTTGTGCTATAAGTTTAAATCCCTGCTCAGCCTTAAACTGACTGCACCTTGTAGCATCCAGAGCCCCAGTCTGGGTAGGTCATCTTCCTGGTGCACTGCTCCATGACGAAGGCGGACCTCTGGTACAGACACACAGAGTGCGGGCCGTACTGCTCCGCTCCATAATTCCTCCACCAGTCTGAACACAAACACAGTTTGATTATCTCAGCTCATCTATAAGCACAGATTTCTTTCAAGTGGGATTTTATTTGAACCTTATGAATACGATGAAACTACCTGGCTGGTTCTCTGATACTCTGCAGTACGAGTTTCTCTGATACTCTCCGCTGAGATGCCAGCTGAACTCCTGGCTGAAGGGGCAGAAATCAGCAATCTCTACAGCACCCCCGAAGGACGACAGCTGATCCTCCGAGACATCAGGGATCTGATCGAAATACTGACCAAAAACAAAGCAGTCAGTTTGTTCTGTTTCTGCACAGTGATAACCAGGGGACCTTATTCTGATCTTTATCTGATGATAAACTCTGTAGAAAACTACCATATAGTTCATCAATGAGCTGTTTTAGGTATGTTTACATTTAACAGGCGATTTCATTGATAAAATATCTAAACTTCACATATTCACAAATTCTTATGGAGTAGAGTGAAGACCTTGAAGTGTGGGAATATGTACAGTATTGCTCTGGATGCAAATAAGTAAAAAGAAGGCCCAGTTTAAGCTAATTCTTTTTCTGATGATCCTTTCAGAGCATCAAGTTGCTTCATCAAACAACTGGGCTGTCAGTTCTGTGATTTCCCAGGTGGGTTCAAAAAATAGATGAGGGTCATTTTGGGATGGCTGCATCCACTGATGCTGAGAGCATCCGTCTATAGTAGCAGTGATGCTGCTGTGGTTCAGTGATTTGGGGGTAGTAGAGTACAGAAGAAAGGATCAAAAAAGGATAGAAACATCTTCGAATAGTAATCGTGGTTACGATTTAAAACCTTTGGAGGGTTAATGCAGACATTTCTGACATTATAAGATTTAGTAGCAAAAATAAAAAGCTCTTCCAGATTTATCCTTTACTTTTGACGCCAAGAAACAGAAAACGAGGAATGTGCTTAAATTCTGGAAGAAGATTTTAACAGTTCAGCATCAGAGGAAGTTCTAAATGCCTTTTCTTTTAGGAAAAAATCCCAAAGCAGCAAATAACTACATCCAGCAGCTTTATAGTGTTCATACAACACAGTATTATGGTCACACTTTTTAATATTACAAGACAAAAAAAAATTAAACATTACTTGAATAAAGTCATAATTTCTTGTTTTCACTAATATACTTCTTGGGCTTCCATAGTTCAGAGTGACGATAATTTTTTCACTTTCTGTTCTTCTAAAGTAGCTCACTGTGTAAAGCTGTGTGACATGATTTCTCTGTTTACAGCAGAAAGGCTGCAAACCTGCTTTACAAACATGTTTTTCTGCAGCTTGGTTTTAGTAGCACTTTGAATTCAGCTCAACTCCAAATATGGATGTCTGAAATTAAAGCTGGTTTCTCTTATTTATTAAGAGAAACCAAAAGGAATAAAAAAACTATTAATTTCATTTTCTAGCTATATCGCCAGGCTCTAATTAAAACATAAAACAAGATATAAAAAAACCCAGAAAAAAACGTGTGTCTTGGAAGACAAACCTAAATACTATCCTAAGCGGTATTTACAAAAAAAATAAGCATTTCCATCTGTTTAGGACCTTAAAAATACTGTTTAAATGGTGACATCTCTCTGACAATATAGGGGAGTGTTTGCCTAGTGGGTTAGAACAGTGCTTTTTACACAATTTACAGCAAGAAACATTGGGGAAAAAAAGAACCTGGATGACTTGTCCCCTGAACAGGTTTCCTAGTTGTACCCACCTGGTACTCCAGGGGTAACTGTTGGGGGTATTTCTGCAGGTTACAGACAGCCACAGCCAGCTGGTCCTGTCTGCAGGTCAGCTGCAGAGGAGAGGCCCGCACCGTGTCACAGAACGGGGTCACCGGGTGTCGCCTGCCAACGACAGTAAGAACATGAGACACTGAAGCTTAATCATGTGTTACATTATAGACTCTGGAAAATGTCAAAGCACAAAAAAAGTTAAGAGAAAGTTTCTTGGCAGACTCAGAAAGTTCATCCTGATCATTTCTGCTTGGTAAGCAGCTTTTAGCTAAAGAACTGCACTAAATAATGCTGATTAAGATCAGTTCTGCCAATGTTATTGAAAAAGACATAAACATTCATGCAGAGGAGGGTAAATGACCTCCGTCTCTGCCGTTCCATCCAGAACTTGCAGCTCTTCATGACGAAGTCGCAGCCGAGGCCGCGGCCCCAGTCCAGCCTCTGAGCCATGCTGTAGTTGGCCCGGTACCAGCCGCTGTCTTCCATGATGGCCAGCGTGAGGCGAGAAAACACCCGGTTCTGGGTGTGGGAACCCGTCATGGCCTCATTCTGGAAGGAGTCCAACCGAACCGTGAGAAAAAGCAACAAGTTCAGCAGCTTTCTGAGCAAAGGAGGGTTCAGGTTCTCACCTCCAGCAGCCGCTTCTCCCAGTGATTGAGTTCAGTTCCTGTTCCTCCCTGGTTCTCCAGCTCCATCCCCTCCAGGATGGGACAGTCAAAGTGCCTCCTCGCCTCCTCCTGCAGGAGGGATACAAGCAGTTACCTAAATTACATCCAGGCCAAAACTTCCTCTGCTCTCAACACATTATTGCAACATGGAAGGAAAATTATACACAGAAGCTAAGAAAACTAGAAATTATGCTGTGTATCCTTTTTTTTTTTTTTTTTTACACCTACAGACTAAACATTTTGCCAAAAATCTTAAAATCATCCGGTTCAACTGCAGCTCTGTTAGGGTTACTGTCGACCTGGAAGGTGAAGGCTGTATTTTAGCCAAATCCACAGCTTTCTAAAACACTACATACTGCCACATGACGCTGCCACCACCGTGTTACACAGGTGAGGATGCTGTTGTTGTTTATCTTTGCCTCTTCCACATTTTCCTCTTTAATAGTGAAACTAGTGCTGTCACACTTCTATAAACGATCTGATGAGCAGAGGTCTCCAGTAAGAGAGTACAGATACTTTGTTACCTCACTGAAGTCGAAATTTTGACTATCAATACTTTACAGAAGTAATTATTATTTAGACAACCATTTACTTCTACTCCCTATATCTTTTTTAGCTATTATCTCTACATTTTACTCCTTACATTTTAAAAATAAACTGGTTAGTTTTGTTTAATTTAACCTGATTTTCATTACGGCCTATTGGTATAAAAAAATAAAATCAGAATAATCTGTTTCATGCAGAAAATGTATTTCTTTTTGGTTGGACTCTGTGCTGCACCAACTTGTTGTTCACAGCGTACAGAAATAAATAATGTTTCAAGTTAAATTTGAAAATATTGCCATTAGTTATAAAACCAAGAAAATTAAGTATAAGGAAGTTATCATGCATAATTGTGGAAAAATTTTCCTTTAAGGTAGTGCAATAAGGCATCTTTCCAATATTTCTTTTATATATTAAGTAGTTTTAAAAATAGTACTTAAAAGTTGATGCTCTAACTTCTACAAAAGTATTTTTAAACAGTAATATTTCTACTTCTAATTGAGTAATAAACATGAATACTTTTGACACTTTGGCTGATTAGTGAGGAGGACTCATAATCCACATGGAGTTCAGCAGGAGGAGATGTGAGAATAGTTTTCCTATGAACAGCTGTGCTGCATTTATTCAGACGTATCAGAATTAGAGACCTGGAACATCCTTTAAAAACTGACCAAAATCCTGTTTCTTCTCTTTCTAACTGAGGACAAGTTTGTGTTTTTTGGTGAATATAACAGGATTTTGTGCTCGTAATGTGGAAATCTTCAAAGAAAACTACTTTAATACTGTAGACAGTTGTTGTATATTGCAAAATAAGCTGAAAAAGCTCTAAAACAGATAATTGACAGCATTACTAACAGCTGTAAGCTGAATGTGTGAGTCATAGAGGCGGCTCCTTACCACAACACGAGGAGTGACCATGACGTGCACATGGTGCCGCACCATCTCTCCTCCTCTGATGTCCCACAGTCTGCTGACTCTCCTGATTACCGCCTCGCTCCATTGATACAAGCCCAGGCTGAACGACAGGTTTGACATTCAAGGTTAGAGCTGGCAGCATCTCTGGAGGAAACTGGCTGATAACAGCCTGCAAATCCAACTAACTTCATAAAACAGCCAGTTGATGAAAAGCATTACAAGCAGGAGCAGATACATGGTTTGCATCTTGGACAACAGATCAGATCAGAGGCCTGAAATCCACTGGAAGGAGATGTTTTTTTCCAGTTTTACCTCTCGTTGAACGCAGGCAGGCCGCTGGCGAAGCGAGGAGTCAGAGGTTTGCCCTCGTCGTCGTGGTAGAAGGCGAACAGCCCAGCTGAAAACCCCTGATGGACGGAAACAAAAAAAAAAAGTGACGACATACAAATCTAGGAGTTAAAGCCTCTCAAACCTGCATTAAATGTAGCTGGACTATGACTACAGTAGGGCGTAAACAAGCTTGAGCTTCTATCTTCAAGAGGAAAGGAAAACTGGAAAATGATATGGCTTCTAATTCTCCAGTTAATAACTGTGAATAACAGGACCTTTAGAAAATAGCACCGTCGTAAACACTGACTGTCCTCTGGGTGCCCATCAGCTGCAGAGGACTGATGTCATAAAATCACCTTCTGAAGCCAGAGGCTGTTCAGAGTCGCTTACACAGGAAGTACGAGTTTCCAACTCAAGACCATAGGGGAAGATGTCAGACCCCCCCCCCTGCCATCCCTTAAACATTTAGATTATCATCAGAGGGACGTAGAAGAGGATTTATCGGGTAAAAAAAACTTTAACTTTAACAAATAAAGTACAAACCACCTCTGCACAAAGCTTTTACTTTTTGACTCCATTATTGTTTAATAACGACTGCTGTAAATCTGCAGTTTCCAACACTCAAACTTAGACCTTCCCATTAGTGTGACTTTACGTAGATGACAGCTCTAGTAAACAGAGTGACGAAGATAAACACAGAGGCCGTTTTTCAATATTCGTACTTGTATGTTCTCGTGTGCTCGTGAAACGTCTTTAGTCCAAGCACTGTTCCAATTCACAAGAACACGACAGAGAATGGACCAAGTCCCTGTAAGTTGTTATCACCCCTCCCTCTTTACCCAGCAAGCATCAGAGCAGCACTGTGCGTTCTCAGGACTGACACATGTCCCAGCATGCACCACGTCAGCAACAGCTTTCAGGGAAGCACTAACAGACTTCAATATTAAGTTAAAAGTTCACTATTCTGTTGCTGTGGTTCTACAAAATTAAGTTTTAAGATTATTTGAGGCGAGGAAATTATACCTTTGAGCTTCACTGTTGGCCTATTTACTAATTTAATACGCACTAAATTAAACAGAGAGCGACCAGCTCGCTGTTGAGAGCAACCGGGGCTAACCGAGGCTAACGTTAGCCTGTCTGCAGCAGCCCTCACTCAGCATAGCAAAGTGTGAAGTACTATTTGCTCTGAAGGTGTTTTCATTTTAATTCGACAAAAAGTTAATTTTATTTGTGTTAATGTGTTAATTATCATTCCCCCACTAGATGAAAAAAGTAATAAAGTTATTATCATCTAGAAGCTATTATTAACAGGAGGTGAAACGCAGCTCCAGACGAGCCGAGCGTGTGGTGACGTCACGAGTACCCTTCTGTTCCGATTCACCCAGATTTATTCGGTGTACCCCGGTCTCCCAGAGTCCATACTTTCCTGTGTTCATGTCAAGAACATACTTGGCGAGAGTTAAGTAAGTAAGATATGGCGCGTACATCTATCAAAGTCAGGTGGTCAATCCCCGAAGGATAAACTATTCTTACCAGAGCATGGATGATCTCATGTTTGACAGTGGAGAGCATCCCTTCAAACTCCTGAGGCTGAGAGGAGATCATGGC
>NW_015151222.1:222658-234143 GCF_000732505.1 Cyprinodon variegatus
CTACAGTTTATGCTCTAAAAACATTCTAAATGACTTTGTTTCGAGTAAATTATGGACGCTACGAGCAGTATGGAGGAATATTGACACGTTTTTTGTGGACTTTTATGGACCTTTCTGCCTCGGGCACCATAGACATCCATTTGAATGTCAGCAGACAGCAAGAAGCCTCCCAGATCTCCAGATGCATTTGAGATATCAAAAAAGTACTCCAGAGTGTTGTTCAGCATGGGGGTGAGTAGAAAATTAAGGCTAATCATGTTTTGGGTGTACTATTCCTTTAACAGGAGGTGAAACGCAGCTCCAGACGAGCCGAGCGTGTGGTGACGTCACGAGTACCCTTCTGTTCCGATCCACCCAGATTCATTCTGTATGCCCCAGTCTCCCCGAGTCCATACTTTCCTGTGTTCTTGTCAAGAACGTATTTGGCGAGAACACAAGTCCATACTAGCTTTCTTGTTAAGTAAGAAACAAAGTAAAAAATCAAAGTCAGGTGGGCAATCCCTGAAGGATAAACTATTCTTACCAGAGCATGGATGATCTCATGTTTGACAGTGGAGAGCATCCCTTCAAACTCCTGAGGCTGAGAGGAGATCATGGCAGGACACAGGTTGGCATAACCTGCTATAGGCCTAAAACACACACACACACACACACACACACACACACACATAGTAATACTTAGTGTCATGATCTTGGTGCTAATGACTGGCTTAATTTTCATTCACCTGTCTAACTCTGCATGGTTTCTAATCACTGCTTATCTGATCCACCAGCTCCTGCCTCTATTAAAGCTGCTTGTATCCAGTCATCAAGTCCAGATTATTCTTGCCCTATCCAGCCAGTGGTGAGAGTGTTTTTAGCTCTCCTTAGTGGTTCTGATTACCTGACCTTGTTTTGCCTCTTAACCACTGAGCTTGCCTGTTCCTGTTCTGATCTGTTTGCCTGACCTGGCTTCGGACTCCTGCATGTTCTCTGGGGCTGCAGCATCTGGACACTCTGGGCGTCGCCCGCCGCATCTTGCTGGCAGCCCACCGGCTGGATCTTAGCTTGTTCTGTGATTATGGACTGAACTTGTAAACCAGGTTACTGACTCGCATTCATAATCTTCCTCCGTTAGATTTACGTGGTCACTAACCTGTGTTTCCTCTCTCCAGAGTTTTCTGCCTCAGACACCCTAGCAACTGTTACTGTAGATCTGCAGTCCATCAGTTTCATAATAAATGCTTTTTTAGTAATCCCACTGCCTGTCCTGACTGAATACTGGGTCGTCTGTTCTGAATCACAACATTTAGGTGTTTCTTTACTCCTGGACTGATGTTACCATTTACTGCTCTGAGTTTCCCCCTCACCTGTCCAGCTCTGCCTCCAGCTGGCAGTAGGCAGCGTAGGCCACTATGTTCTCCTGTCCGCAGCGCTCTGTGGTGATGCCGCTGACATAGAGAACGAAGTCTGATCCGTCCACCCCGGGCCCATCCGGGGCTCCCGTTGGGCCGCACGACTTCCCAGACTCACTGCACACCTTACATTGCTGAGAAAGAAATGTAACAAGGAATTAATACGTGGTAGAAGCCCCTCATTCCTTCTACTAAGCAGGGTGGAGATTCAGTAAGGCTGTGGGATCCAGCAATTTGACAAAACAAACAAATTAGTTTTCAAACAGACTTTCCACAATATGAATAAAAAATTCTTCATTGCAAAGATAAGATTCTTCCAGAGGTTTTTATCAGGTTTTTACTTCATTTAAAAATTTTTTTTTTTACAAATGTTAACCAGCGCTGCTGAACCTGTGATAGAGTTCAGTTGAGTTAATAACGGGGATGTAAACAAATAATCGACTTACAGTTAATCATTAATTAATGGTTTATTAGATTAAAACTTGTTCTGATGGATTAACCAATAATGTCAGCTTAAAAGAAATTCATTTCAGTGTTGTAGTGTTGCCACCATCCAGTAGAGGGCACCTCTCATTCTTAAGCAGAGCCTTATGGAGCATTCACACCGAACAAACCGAATGACTTTTGGGCATCAAAGCATCTGATTCACATGCAAAGTCTACAGGGGGCGGCATTGAGAGGTCCAATTGTGCATCCTAGCATTAGGAGCGGCGCAAACGAGTGTCCAAGCATCCAAAAGCTCAACTTTGACCTTTGCCGCATTTTAAAAATTACCCAAATTAACTAAACATGTTAACGCCTGCCAACGAGTATATTCAATAGTATATTCTGGTACTTGCTGTGTTTACCACAAACCTTAAAAACTCTTTCAAAAACTCTTACAACAGAAAGCTTTCAGCAGGGATTCCCAGCACTGCTGGCCGGCGCTTTGCTGGATGTCTGGCACTGCGAACAAGAACTGCATATTTTAGTAGGATCATAATCCTGATGAAGTGACTGCACAGAAGACGTTTTGAGGTCTACTTTCTGTTAAAACTCAGTTTTCCAACTCATAAAGTAAATAAAGCCAAGCTGCTATCTAGCTAATAGTTACAGAACAGAGCAGAAAAGCAACCAGATCACAGAGCATTGAAGCATCAAAGCAAGTTGGCCAGCGTTTGATCCAGCGTCCAAATTTTGGTTTCTAAGCACTTTTGACCACTTTTCCGTGTGAACTCACCATTACTGGTATTTGCAAGAGAAGTAATGCCAGAGCAAAGACAGACACATAAATGCATTCAGAGTCCAGTATGTGATTACTTACAAATTTTAATTGCGCCAAGGATACAGAATGAACTTCATGTGGTTCTGCCTACTTGTGGATCAACTCGTTATGTTACCACAGTAACCAGCGCTCATTTAACTGTGCATCATGGTGGAGCAGCGCAACTTCTCTGTCTCGCTCTGAAGGTAACGATCTGATGACTGGAAATCTAACGGCGTTATGTAAAATGTTTGTAACATGATAGACGGAGACGTGCTTGCAACTGGTTCGGTAGTTGGAGAAGACTTTTGTAATTTAGCACGCTTCACAGTGACGAGTTTTAATATTCCCCTGAGAGCAACCAGAACCACCTGTTTAAAGAAGCTTCTAGAAGCAGCAAGTCCCTTTCAGCACTGATTACTGGATTACACTAAAAACAGAGAGCTATATCACAGTTAAGGCTGATTTATACTCAGAAACCAGGTAATCTGCGTGTGTCGCATTGAACACAAATGTGACCCCGCCCCTTCCGCAGACACTCTGGTGCTCTCCAAAATTGTAGGTGACTACAGACAGTACCGCAGACAGGAGGCCTCTACACTATGCATATTTCCTGTTTGGTAAATTACTGGCTTTTTTTGTTTGTATGACCACCATTGTGGAAAACGACTCATGATGATGGACCAGCTAGAAGAGCGAGGTGCACGAGAATGCTAGAACCCTTTTTCCACCTTGGTCCCCGCTCTTTTTCACCCTCATGTCCCTCCGTTGTTGCACAAACTTGCCCCCACTTCCTCACCACCTCAGCCGTACCTATAACCACAGCTTGTAGCTTGTTTGTGATTGTTCCTCTTGCGTAGTGGCGTGGAATAACATAGCGCAGACCACGCTTCAATATTGGGCATAAATCAAAAATATCTGCGACAAGCTCACTGCGACACACTGCTGCCGGAGGATAACCAGCCCTTTAGCATCCACTTCAATGAAATAAATTGTCAAATAGTCTGACAGCATATCAGACTATCCTCTTTTTATGTAAAGTCCTCTCGTATTTTTTACACTCAAAGTACCACTAATTATTCTCATAACATTTTAAGATCATCCATGATTGGTCAAGCCACCTAAAATACAGTTAATGACCCTTTCTGCAGCTGTCAATGACAGACAGGTAAAAAAAAAGCCTGATATAGCAAATGAATGGAAAAGGTCTTTTCCGTCGGCTAACCAGGGATTTTCCGATTAGGAGAAGTAAGCCCTCTTATCCCATTAGTTAAGTAGCTCGTCTTTAACTGGAACTAAGATAAGTTGCATTAGCTCTAATGGTGGCTTTGAAATATTTTTTTCCTTAATAACCAAAAGAATTACCAGGAGGAACTAAATGACTAGATAATTATTAGCACAACGTTTGACATCATTATTTAGCTCTAGATGAAAAGCCCAGAGAAGGACATGGGACATCAGGCCGTAGTTTCTGACCTGCAGGTGGTGCTGTGGTACGACGACAGGACCACAGCGGGTGACGTCTGCGCAGGCATCCTGGCAGTATCGATGGGGGTCACCTCTCTTCCTCATATACTGGTTGGTTGCACATTGCCTGAGAAGAGATTAGCAGTAGACAGGCAGAGGCTCATAAAATGTCACAGCGTTATTGGAATTCCCATGTATTTCCAAATGTTCTGAAGAAAACAGTGTTTTTTTCCCCCTGCTCATCTATCTAAAGAATATGAATGTTGTTTAAATAATCAAGCTGGTAGCTGGAGGTGGGGACAGACCTGCTGAGCAGCACGGGTCCCACCCTGCGCCTCACGCTGAAAGCCCTCTGAAGGTAGTCAATGGCCTGAGGAAACAGCTTGTCCTGGTGAGACACGCACAGTAAAAGCATGAGGCTGACTGAGGCTATCCTTTTTCTTATGATTTACAGGCATTTGCAGTTAGTTACATCATACAGTCCAGAAAAATATCTATTAGCTTGTGCAGAAGCTACTTTATCATCTATCCAGGAGCCAAACAAAATAGAGCAAAAAAATAAAAACTGCCCAGAAAAAAGAAAAAAAAAAATCAAATACCCAAAGAGTTCGATGGGTCATTATGTTGATAACAATGCTGGATGGTTATAACCATCTAAAAGTCACTGCTGGTGGACAATTTTCCATCCAAATATAGCAGTAACACCTCATCTGACTCTGGATCATATCATCAGGCCAAGATGAAACCATGCTGGTGTTTGTTCAAAGGATTAAAAGAAGCAACTGTGACTCAGAGATCTGATGTTTTCTTCATACCAAGAACTATTTACACCCTCGGGGCCAATTTTTTAGACTAGACAGGGGAAAGACTTGAATCGCAGTGACCAGCAGAGCCAAAGCAACCCTCAGGCTCTATAATAACACATGCTTTTTATGCACACATTGACTGACTTTATTGATCTCACAGTGGAGAAATTTACTATTATGTTGACGAATATAAGATATCTCGGCAGAGCATTAGAAATGCTTCTTTGCTCTTCACTCCAGAGGAAAGAGGTGAAGAGAATGTGATCTGGAAAATGCAATTTGAAGAGCAATCCATTAAAATAAGTCCTAATGGTTTTAAAAAAATAAACTAATTTGAAAGAATAACATTTCTAGTCTGAATTTTTTTTTCTTTTACAATTTTTCTTTCACAAATAATTGAACAAAGTTCAATCCATAGCAAACCCCCCCCCCCATATCGTTCAGTATATATGAGTATAGAAACACACCTTCACCAGTCTTCGTTTGTCAGCAGTAAGTCTGTAAAGACAGAGAGAAGTAGGTTAACGGACAGGAAAATCTCTTTCATTTGGTTTATGCGAGCAGTTCGAACCGCAATCTAAATCTAATCTTAAATCGGCCTCATGAAAGTTCAAGGATCTTTGTCTTCTGCTGATGAACTAGGTGGTTGTGTTCACCTGTAAGGTGCCTTGCAAAACTATTAATATATTCTGAATTTAGCATTACTGTATTAGTCGCAAACTGATTTATTTTTTACTTTTTGAGACTTGATAGTAACAGTAAGGTTTATTGATAATTATCAGTGGGAGATGGAAGAAAGAGCAGGAGGGAAGACATGTAGAAAAGGTCAGAGGGCATTAAAATCCAAATGGCCATGTCTCTATGCATAAGGCTCCGCTCTGCTGCTGCACAGCCTAATATCAGCATAACTTCATGGGATCTTATTTGATTTAACAACAAAAAAAAAGGCAAGATACATGGATTTCATAATTAAATTGTTTCATTTAATTTTTACATATAAAAGTGTGATAAGGGTGACATTTATTCAGCATGCTCTGACATCAGGAGTTGGCCACCTCTAACGTCCAAAGCAACATTTTTGTGCTTTTTGTTACAAAAATGCATCAAAACTACCAAAAACTACACATGCTCTAATTAAATGTTGAGCAAAAAAAAAATTATTTCAATTCAATGAAAGAGAAGCAGATTTTCTTTTTAAACAAAATAACCATCTCAGTCTTTAACAGCAAAGGGAAAAGAAAATATACCTAAATCCCTGAATAGAATGCTTGTGGTTAAATAGACACATTTTTGGTTTTTAATTAATAAAAGGTTTGATATAATGAAAGTTAACCTACTTTATCAGAATTAAGCAATTTTAATCACTTTCTTATTAATTAATAAAAATAATAATAATAATAATAATAAATGTATAGTGCATGCTGTCTATAACCACCATTGGTGTATTTTTGCTTGTGAAAAACAGAGTAACAGATAAGATCATCATCAAACCACTTGCATATCAACTTTAGCTATAATGTTTAAAACCAAACTGAAGGGCCTAAATAAATATAGATATGAAGGGTCATGGCTTCTGAACCCATTCCCTTAGAAAAAAGAAACGCAAGCAATTATCGTCAGAAGCCCTGATTTTGTGGAGTTATTTTGGCCATAAGACTTTCAAAATCTGTATCTCCACCAACATGATACCAAAATAAAGAAGAAGGAATTAATAATGTTGGACTTTAAAAAGCTCAACCTAGTCTAAAGACACTAATGATTGATAGCCAGCCTTTTATTAAACCTGCTGAGGACTCACCTGTGTTACACCATGGGCTGAAAAATGAAATGCTAGACATGCCACATAAACAGAGATTAGATGTTCCTTGCAAAAAAGTTATGTTTTGTGATGTTTTTAATCACCCCAACATAATCAAATTAAGCCACATAGAAGATGTTAAAAACAAATCCTCACCAATGCAGGAGCCTATTATCCATTTCTCAATAACATTTTCTAGAACGTAATCATGAATGCACACCCCTTATTACCAATTATTTATAAATATTGACTCTTAAGAAAAAAATGTTGTGATTGTCATATAAAAACAACTTCAAGATGTATAAATACATTTGCAAAGCACAAAGTTAATGTCTAAATCTGATGAACCGATGCTGTACTTACTGATCTACGCTGCTGTCGTAGATGATCTTTATCTTCAGCTGCAGATCGTCAGGAGAACTTCTCTTAGTTAGCCGCTCAGGCCGCAAGTACACTTGATGGACAACCTAAGAACAGAAATAAAGTAAGCAGTGAGTCATTATGTTGTCTAATTATCAATATGTGGGGGGCTGGTAAAACCAATAATCTCCATTTATCTTTGTTTCTTAGCTGTTTTACATCTAACATTCCAATGTTCAACTACCAAGCAGTAGTGCTTTTATTTTGAAGTTTCCATAGATAGATAGATAGATAGATAGATAGATAGATAGATAGATAGATAGATAGATATGGCTTATTTATTCAGCTTTTATTTTGAAAAGTTCAACCCGGACGTACTTTTTTCGCTGTTGCTAGGAGAAGCTGGGATAAAATTTAATATTCAGTGTTATGAAATTGTGTTTAAGTGTTTAATTACCTGCTGCAATTAGGTAAACAAACATAAATTATATTATAAATTAAGCGGATAAACCAATTAGCTTCATGTTAGCTTCATAGCCTTTTAGCACATTTAGAAAGGATGAAAAGAAACGAAAGTTTCCAATTAAGTGACTTTTTAAAAAGCACATTTACTCTGTAATTGGTGTTCAGCGTCCTCTAAAAGAACTTCTCGTGCCATAGGACTGCTGATTTGCTCACGGAGCTAACAGGTTAGCATCCTCAGCCGGGGCTCACCTCACTGCGGGAGGGGGCTGAGTGTCTGCAGGTACCGTGGCAGCCCGCCTGCACCGCGAGGAGCGACAGGAAGAAAGCAGAGAGGAGACACCGGGACACGGACGGCTTGCCATCCCCTCTCAACCAGCGCTCCATCCTCTGATGAGCCCGAGAAGCAAGGCTGAGAAGCCCGAAGCTAACACAACCTCCGCCGGTCTCCGTCCGCTCCCCTCGGCGCTCGTTTCATTCATCGCTTGCGAGCTGAACCTGAACAGGATACCATCCTGCAAAAACCGTCGATGTTTAGGCGATATTTATGGTTGTAACGCCGGCTGGTTAAAGACTTTAACAGCAGCAGCGGCTTCTGGTTTGTTTCTCCCTGTCAGCTGAGAGGAGCACCGGCTCCGAAGACCGTGTATACACAAGATGTATCACTCGGTTATAAAACGTTATTACATCGGAAGTTCCACAGGCTTTAATTAATGCTGCATAGATCGTCTATAGAAGTGATGTGTTAGGAGCGCAAACATTTTTTTATGCATTAAGTGGCACACAATTAGAAAAAAACCCACATGGATGAATTAGGATTACCTCGTTCAGATTTGTATGCCTTTTTCTCGACTTTCAGAAAATAATATAGCAGACCTCCTCGTTCTCTGAGAATGTTCTAAATACTTTGTACCCGTTTACTCGGGATGATAGATTTTGAGTATGTATGTCTTTAACTGTGCATTATTCTGATGTATATGAAGGACCAACTCTGCCATATTTAAAAATAAATACAGAAATAAATAAATGCTCAATAAATGTATAAGCATACAATTAATTGCCAACAAAAAAGTGAGACATAAATGTATATAACTCTTAATTAGCTTCTTTATTTATTTGCCTTTGTAATATTTACCCTAGAAGAGAGAATAAAGAATTCCCAATGTCCCCATTGGGGATTCTTTATTTTTGACGGGATGGAAAATAAAAATATCATCCGTGTCCCTGATTGGTCAGGCTGGTTTTCTACATGATCTCCTGCACTCCCCCATTCAGCCATTTAAACTTGACTTTGCAGACTGGGTCCCCATGTATTTTGTTCAGCTAAAAACAAACTAAGAATTTTTTTTGTATTTTAACATCCTCAACTCCACTGACATTTATGGACAGTGTCATTAATTCATCACCGCTATCCGACTATTACCTGCAGACCAGTCAGTCATACAATTCAGTTCTTCTACAAATAATTAAGTCACTCACATAATTTGACTTTGAAATTCTAACAATTTTTTCCCACATTTTCCTATATTCAGGACTGCAGTAGATGTTTTCAGTCAGATTGTTTTTATGAACTTACACTCGTGAGTCAGTAGGTGGCAGTATATGGAGCCTTACAGTATTCTAATGAACAGACTTGAATGGCTTTTAATGTGTACATAGCTATTTGAAACAAGCCAGAGTATTGTAATTTTAACAGATTATTGTAATTTCCTTTTAGTTTACCATCATATCCTTTCTTTGTGATATTTTCTCACCTAACCTTTAAAAATGACCCTTTTTTCAACAATCATTTTTAACCCTCTAAATAAGTTTGTTCTTTGATTAAAATGTGTAGAGAAAAAGTTTTGAAGGGTTATTCGAATGTCAGTTTTTGATCACAAAAACCTGATATTTTGAAAGGGTTTTGTATACCCTATTAAAACTGTTATAGCAGTAAACAATTTTTAGAAGTGATCCACAGTAGTAACCCCTATGCAGCAATGGATTAAATATCATTACTTACATTTAGTATAGGGTATAGTAAAGCTTTCAGTTCACAATACCAAACACTCTCCGTAGGCACATTGTAAGTATCTCGGTGGCCACATCAGCAATGACCTCATGTGGACACTCAACACCTTATAGCTGATTAAGCTCCATCTGTAAAGCATGTAGCCTAAGATGAGAGATGAAGACTGCAGACCAGCAGGACTCCACTGCCCTGAAGAACATCTACCAGTTCAGACTTTGCAGATGATCTGGCATAAACCCTCAGCATGGACTCAGAAACAACTGAACCTTTGACAATACCAAACCCCAACAAAAATATATTTATAAAACATAGTTTATATGTGTGAAAGGGATGAAACTAGGAAAAAATTGCATTAAATAGGTTTAGATTGTGTAAATGAACTGGGTCAAGGGCAGGTTGACCTATAGATAACTTATTTCCATTTATTCTTTGTATAAATTTTCATTCTTGCCCCCCAGGCTTTTTAAATTCGCCCACTCCATAGCTCTAGTGTGAAAATGATTCATTTAATAAGCCTTTGACATTCGTGCTTAGTAGTTTATAAAAATAGTGTTTTATTATAACAAAAAATATTAGTTCCACAAATAAATAGTGTATTATTTGGCTAAAAGCCATTTAGAAGAGACTATTTATGTTGTTGAAATGGAAACAATGGCCAATTAGGTCCCTCCACACTTTTCCAGACCTTCCATTGTTAAGTGGTGTGTTGTCAGGATGGAAGAGGAAGGAGTTATTACTAATCTATTCCAACAATTATGAGACATAAATGGATCAAAGCATTAAATTGAAGCATTAAACAGTCATTTGACTAGAACTCTTAAATAAACCTCTAAAACCACCTAAAAACCAGTGGCATATGGCTTCACACTGCTTTAGGATGCAGGGGCAGAGCTAGATGGGGGGCCAGGGGTGGCCATGGCCACCCTTACCCAATCATTGGCCACCTCTAATACAGATGGTGGCCGCAGTAATCATCTTAAGTGGAATATTCAAAACATTCAGTAAAATCATAGATTAAAAGAACTATTTTAATAAACACTTATCAAATAATCAATGTATGTAGATATTAGTGCTTGTAAATATACATTTTAAGCAGGATGTTTATTGATACAAGTAGGTAAGTTATGACGATGGAAAAGATTTACGCCCCAGATCTCAAAACTGAAAGAATTTTATCCACTACATCTTTTATTTAGACAGAACTGATGTTTAAATATATGCATCTACTTGTTAGCAAAGGCTGTAGGACAATATACTGTAGTTTGTCTTTATTTAGAAAAAAAGAATGTTTTGCTTGTTAACCTTCCTGTTGGAACAGTGTAGATTGACCCTGAGGTACTGGCGCCTATCCACTTTCGGCCACCCCTCAGTCTACATTGGTTATTGCCTGGCCACCCTTATAAAAAAAAAATGTTCTGGCTACGCCTCTGTTAAGATGTACTCTGGGATGTGAGCCTGGAATGCAGTTCCTTAGCCACAGAAACCCTGTGGACTGTCTCTACATACTGTGTTTGGACTAATCTCATGGTCTGCAGAACTCTCTGCTCACATCCTCCACTCGCCTTGCTCTTAAACTTTATACTGCAAATCACTGGTTTATCCACTCCTGTTCACATTGGCATCAATGTTGTTCTCATACCAATAACAGCTGGATATTAAGGAAACACTACAACTGGATTTTTTTGGTACAGATCACATCCTGTCATGATAGCAAACTGGAATTCACTGAGCTCCTCAAAGTGAAATATTCATTAATAAACATTTGAAGAAATGGTCTGTGTGCTTAAAGGAAGGATTTTATTTTTATTTTTTTTACAAAATGCATGATAAAAAAAAAGGCTTTAAACACAATAATCAGATAGAAAAACTTTGTCAAGCAGACAAAACAAACCAAAGAGAAGATTAGCTCAAAAAGACTAATGCAGTTTCTTTTTTTAATTACAC
>NW_015151222.1:237791-253172 GCF_000732505.1 Cyprinodon variegatus
CAAAAGGCTTCCTGGATGGGAGGCGAAATGTCTTCAAACTTGGAAACAAAGTCCAGTGGAATGTGGTTTAACTTTTTTTGGAAGGCACCATATTTTTAGAAACTAAGAAGATATGAAAATATATTACTATTAACAAAATATTTTATAAAAATTCTTCATGCACATTTCTCTTAATATTTTAGCTAAATTTCTCTTAGTGAGCAGTGCAGATTATGACAAAGTGAAAGTCTGTGTCCAAATATCTATCAAGGTGACATTGGAGCAAAGTAATAATAAATGTTCCATTGTATGTTTATAGTTCTAAAAGTTATAAATCTAAGCAGGCATCTTTGAGGACTGGAGTTGATTATCACAAGGTGTTGATTGGTGATGCCTGTTTAAATTTTCTGGTCTCTTACTGAACTTTGACATAAAGAACTAAAATATCCTCTCTCTAAAAATTCACATCATGCTTCTGTGTCTCTGATAAACAGGAATGCACTGTAGGTATTCACCTACCTCCAATGACATCACACCGAGAAGCCATCTCCCAAAGGACCATAGCCATGGAGTACACATCCATCTGTTTAAAGGCCTCGAGGTCCTCCAGGTTCACTCTGGATTCGAGTACCTCAGGGGCCATGTATCGTGCTGTTCCTACCTAGATAAAAAGAATTATGGGAGTTACCTAATTGTATCAAGTATGCATAAAGCGTATTTGGTGGGATTTCGGTTCTTCATGTGGAGGGAGCAAGTAAGGTGCAACAGTAGAGGTACCTGGTAGCAAGCTTTAGCTTAATCAATATGCAGCATAGAACTCACACACTCTGGCAAGGATTTGTTATAAGAGAATTTGAAAAATGGATACCCATGTCCACACGCTTATGACCACACTTAGCTGGCAGTTCTCCAAGAAATTTCTTGTAACAGTGTTGGTACTGATGCTGCTCTCCGTCAACCAAATTGATCTGATAAAGCACCTGCAACAACCTATTAGCTATCTCCAAACTAATAAGTACATTGCCATGATCGGGTATTTTGCAGAGAAGCTTTGGTATCAATCTGCCATCTGGGAAGAAAAACACACAGCTCCAAATTGTGCATATTATTGCACTGATGTCAGGAGAAGTTGTGAGGCTTTAACATTGTATTTCGAAGCTCAAATCTATTTTTCAGATCGAAACTAGACATTGAATTACATAAAATGTTCAATAGGGGAAATTTTACAGAATGTAAGGAAACAACCAAGTGCAGATGTAACACCTGAGGCTCTTTAAGAGTTAGCATGAGTAATAAAACATCTTTGGTTGGTACTGCAGGGTGTGGCTCTTCTGGCCTTGATATTGAAATAAGAATGGGGCTTACTATTTCAGAGCTACTAGAACTTTTTTGAATATATAAAAGAAATGTACACTTTGGCTATTTATTTGCAGAGCATCAGTCATGAGTGGTTTAAAGGATTAGCAAAGTTACCACAAGACAGTGTGACAAGAAAGGCACAATAATCACATCAGTAGATCAAGTAGTTTTAATTTGACCTTCAGAATCTTTGATAAAATAAGTAGCATACAGGGGATGCACTGTTTTGAGTCACAATTTACCACAAAAACATCCTAATCTGCACACTTACCTGTCCACTGTTGGCATAGTCATCTACTGTTAGGGAGAGATCAAGCCGCAAAGCAAGACCAAAGTCACACAGGGCGCACTCCTTTCTGTTCTTTACCACAACATTGCTGCTCTTTATGTCACGATGGGCAACAGGTACCTACAGCAGCACAAATAAGACACAATCACCAGCCATTCCTAATCACCTTTATCCTAAAGACACCTAATCACCCTTTTTTTTTTTTTTTACCTTACTTTAAACAAACAGGTAAAATAAATGAGCCTGGCCTAATGTAATTGTACTTGTGGTGATGGTTTCTCATGGTATTAGCTCACATTTCTTTTGGCCCAGAAGATCAATGGTAAAGTTTTAGATCACTAATCCTTGTTCACAGATCCAGATCAACCTGGTTTTTCGACTTTTAATAGACTATTTTCTTGCACAACAAAAGATTATCATTGAATAGCCTCTCTGTAGGTCATGGTATCAAGAGTTCATAATTTAAGTTTACCTTTGGTATTCCATTGGTTGTTGTGTCACTGTGAAGGTGAGCTAATCCTTTGGCAATGCAACCTGCCAAGGCAATCAGCTCCTCCCAGCTTACTATGTTAGACGTAAGGAAGTCCTGCAGATTTCCAAGGCTGTAGTAGGCCAAGACCAACCAGTAGGTTTGGAGAGTGCTACTTGGTATCTCTTCGGCTCCAAGGAACTGAACTAAGTTGTCATGGTGCAGCGTAGAGTCAGAGAAGATAGAGCACTCGTTTTTCCAAGAGGCATATTCCTTACTCGGGAACACCTTTACAGCCACAGTTTTATACCGGTTGACTCCCCCTTTCTCACTGTGCAGCTGCCGTGCCCTCCACACCTCAGCAAAGCGTCCCTTCCCCACCATTTGATCCAGTTTGATGGACAGGAGGTCATCCCTTTGCAAATCTGACCTATAACTGATGTCATTTCTTAGACTCAGCTCTTTGGTATGAAAATCCTCCTGTTCGATATCAAGATCCTCTCGTCTTTTTTCTCCTCCTTCGTCTCTTGGCACTGGTCCACCGTGTGGTACGGCCAAGGCCTGATAGAGCTCTGGTGTGGGTTTGGAAGGCCAATCATGGCGGCGTATCCGGTAGAAATAGAAGGCAGCAGTGGCCACTATGACTATGAGGACGAGAGGTACCAAACTGATGACTACCACTCCAATCACATCCTTATTTTGCAACCCAGAGAAACCTGTAGACACAATAGAAGTGAATCTATCAAGGAAAATTGCCATTCCATGTTTTATCTTTTTGGTTATGGTCCTTCAATCTTTTTTACAAATTAATTTATCCAGTATCACACCAATTATGTACAATCATTAAAATTCTTTTCCTTTCCTGCTACATTCATTAAGCGATATTCCCTTCATCCATTGCTCACCACTGAATCCCTTGCTAAAGATGAGCCTGTCATTACATTCCTCTTCGCCTTGGCATCCACAGACCATCATGGTCCCTTTCACTGAAGGCTGATGGACCATGGCACATTTTCTGGAGGTGAAATTCAGCAACAATGCTGGGTCAACGCCATCTAGGGGCACTTTGGGGTCATGGCACATCGTTTGCACCTTCACTGAGTCATTTGTCTTCCTCCTGCAAGTGTAGAAAACATCTTCATGTGACTTCCAACAGCTTTAAAATGAAATTTCTTTTCAAAATGACTATAATTGCTATAAAAAAGATAAACTGACGTTGTTTATTTAAAACGATAAATCATGCTAATGCAATTTTAATCCATATTAATTTAGAATCCTGTTAGAGGTATACATTAAAGCCTCATTCAGACCAAGAACATGCTAAGGTGCAATGTGAGGGGTATGTAATGTGCGAGTTATATAATAAAAGCTCTAGAACCAAAGCAAAAATATCAAAACTGTGTCCAAAAAGTTAAACAGTCACTTCTTCAATATGCTGACTGAAATATGTGCTATATATGCTTTGCACTGTACAATGGCCTCCAAAGCTATCTAAACTAAGAAATTAATTTGACAAATATATAAAAGGTAATCATGAACAAGAGGGTAAAAAGGACAATGTTGAGATAAATAATAAATAGTGCAACAGCCTTTTCAGTAGATGTCAATGTAAATCCAGTGAGAATCAAACATATAGGCCTACATATTTCTTTAGAAACACTTAAAATCAAATTTAAATCAAAATCAAATTGTGATGTATATCCTCTGAGAAAGATTTCTTTATGCTGTCAAGATAAACTCTTCATTTTAGGTTCTCTATTTTTGCTCTTAGCTCCTTCTTATCTCCACTTTTCTGTGGGAAGCCCTGGTGATCTGGACTGGCTTAAGCAGGAAATGAGGAAAAAGGGCAGGCTAGGGAATCCCTGTGTAAGATCGTTATCTAAACAAAGTCGGTTTTCTTTTACTTTGCATGCGTATAAACAGGACAAACAATCTCAAATGACCGAACTTCAGCTTTATTTCATCTTCTTATGATAGTCAGTTGTGTGATTGATTATGCTGGTCAACACCATGGTGAAGAAGCTAAGTGGAGCTGTTTTTATTCTCTGGCTGTTTGGACTGGTGCAAATGGAGAAAAAAATAAGTGCTCCATTTTGGTGTTCCTCAACGCTACAAAAGGTATTTTTATTCCATCTTTTTTAAACACTATAAGTAAATTATAACATAAACAATCTAGACAAGACAAACACCAGCTTAGAGTAAATGAAAACAATGATCTAGTGTTTAACCTTGGGGCCAAAAACTGCAGTCATGCATTTCCAATAACTGGCAACAGACTGTTTTCATTGCCTAGTGAAAGCCCAGACCTGGACTTTTAGTTGGCCATTTAAACACTTAGAGGCTATTCTTAATTTTTTTTTTTTTTTTTTTTTTCATATACAGTAATCACCAATAAAAACAAAGTTGTGCAGTTTTTACCTTATCTTGAAATGCTGGTGAAAATTCTTAGTCCTCCATTTTTAGTAAAGGCTGAACTGCTTTGTACACTCATGGTATATATTTACACATTTGTTTCTGTTTTTTACTAATGTGCACAAACACTTGATAAATATGCTTCAGGCTGCATATTAGTTTTGACACAGACACACCAGAATTTTACCACAGAGGGAATAAAATTATTCGGTTGCTATTTATTTAGTCCCTTTATTAAAGCTGCTAGAAGAAGCAATATAAAAGCAAACATGCTTATACAAATTTCAATAAGCATCAGAATACAATGAGGTTGGTTATTTAAAGTTTTAGTCATGAGATAAGATTAATTTATGATGTAGATGAATACCAGCCTAATAAGTGATTTCCTCTCTGGTCCCGAGTAATTGTTGACTTGTGACATCTAATTTAATGTTTAACATTTTCTAATCAGACAGACAATTATGTTGAAATTCTAGTATTTCAATTTATAAGATAAAACAAAAACACATATAAATACTACAATTTAAAAATAATACATCTGTGCAGAAGAAACACTGTTTCATATCAACTTTGAAATAAACATATAAAACCAATCTTTAAAATAGGTAAGCATTTGGTAGGATATGGTAGGATAGGAAAAAGCTCTTCAACTGGAAATATCAACAATTTTCTTGTGATTTGATAGCAATACACCCACAATAACATTACTTAAGTAAAAGTAAAATGTATAGAAAAGTAAAACTACTCCCAAAACTACAATAATTTCGAAAACTCACTCAAGTAATTTAAATGAGTAAATGTACCAACCACCTCTGAATATATACACATTTGAATAAATATTTGAAAATTATAAACCTGAACTTTGTAGAATGTGTTGTACCTTAAGTCAGCTTAAGCTTGTTAATGATTCTAATTTCTGTGATTAGGTTTTGGTTTTAGTTAAAAGTTTCCTGAAATGGAATTTGTTAATAAGCTGGAAAAGGTCATTTCTCAATATATCTAGATAATGAGATCTTTTTCTAAAATAACTAAAAGTTGTTTGAATGTGTTGTCTCCTGTGCGGCAACCAAATTCCAATATTTTCTGATGAATGTTAGGAATCCTGTCTGTGTGGTTTGTGTTTTGTGTGTTTGTCTTCCTTCCTCCACCAGGCAGCGCCTGGTCCGGATTCACCTCCTCACACACCTGCAAAGGGTGTTTGGTGGTTTTGGGTACTCTAGCCAAGCTGAGTTTTGCTCAGTCAAACTGAGTTTTTTGTCAACCTGAGTTTTAATCTTGCTATTTTTGTCTTTGCCTCTCGGCAGGAAGTCATCCTGCAAACTGGAAGTTTCGGACCTTCTCTCCCTGGAAGGATCAACTCAGCCTCAAACTGAGCTGGGGATTCAAACTAGAGGTCTGGATCCACTTTTCTCCAAGGGATCGTTTGAGTTTCACACTGAGCAAGGGATTAATCTGCACCACAGTCCGTTCAAGTACCGCAGGACATCTCAGTGGCAGTCAGTTTCTCCGTTCTCCTACAAACAACCGCATTCTGGGTAAACCCTGTCCGCCCTCCACCGAATGAGACAAACACTGGAACACCCCACACCGACCGGAGTCAAAGAGTCAATCACTTTTCTGGAAACGTGAGTCTGCGAACCTTTTCTCCTCTTCAAGTTCGAGAATCAATTTTCCCACTGAACCCGAACTAACCGCAGTGTCTTCCCCTCACCTTTCAGTTCCGGTTGAGCAGTGCTCAGAGCAATACTGGAATCTCCACAAGCTTCTCAATAAACCTGTTAAACTTTTACCCTGGTCTCTCTGTAATGGTTTCTCTGCATGTGGGTCCGAGCTCTTGATAAAATCATGACAATGAAAGCAAATTGCCAGATTGGATGAGAACCATTCAGACCCCCCAAGGATACCAGTCTTTATTGGCACAAAAAAACTATTGCTCCACTATTGTCATTTCAAACCAATAACTGACAGGTTGGACAAAACTTGGTGTTCAGAAAGGAACTCAGTGTTTTTCCAACTGTTTTTGGAATAAGTGGATTTAAAGCTGGTCTACCAAAGCTGAACAAAAAACTCCAAACACGTTAACCAAACCACTTAATGAAGAAGAGTGGTCAAACATACAGAAAAAAAAAAAAAAAAAACCTTGCCAAGGAATATTAAGCTCAACATCAGAAAACATGTTTGAGACGTGGTTTGGGGTTTATAGACACTCAGTGAAGGGATATTACTGAATAAGGCTTAAAATAAGTGTGTGGGGGAAAAATACGGCACAGTGCAGAGTACTGAAGAGCCTCACCAAATAGAAACACAGATTTCTGTATCAGATTCGCAGGTGGAGGTCAGGTTGCAGTTGCTGAAACAGATGTGGTCTTTGCACCGAGGTGTGGAAGCATCGCACCACTTACACAACACATATGCTCCTAAAGAGTGGACAGCACCTGGAAGACCAGAGGGAGAGAACATTGAAGTGATATGATGTAGATTGTTTGAACAACAGAAAAATTTAAAGCCTTAGGGTTCATGAAATGCAGTGCAGTATGAGTCCAAACATCTGCAAAAACTATGGAAACACGCCTAATGTAGTTTTTTTTAGTGACTTCAGCATTTGATTTTAACTTCTCCTTGTTAGGATTCCAGTTTGTGTGGGTTGTTTGTGTGTTTTCCTCTCTCCACCACCAGGTGGTGCCCTGTCCTCGTTGGGTCTCCCTGCACACCTGCGGCTCGTTGGGTCATTACCGGAGGAGTACTTGAGCAGCGGGCTGTCACTAACTCGACGCCAGAGTGTTTTTCAGTTTTGGGTACTCTAGCTGAGCTGAGATTAGCAGAGTCTAAACCTTAGCATTGTTTCTTTGAGTCTTATCTCGTTTTTTGTCTTTGCTCTTCGGCAGGAAGCCTTCCTGTGTAACTGGATAGCCTGGTCCTTCTCTCCCTGGAAGGATTTACCGAGTTCACACTGAGTAGGGGAAAATCTCCACACGATCCGTTCAAGTCTTCATCTGGAAAACCAAGTGACAGTCCGCTCCTGTACTCCTCTGGGTCCAACATGTGTCTGCCTGTCCGAAAAACAGGCTAATCTCAAACATCTATAAGCAAAGGTGTTGATGGCAGCAGCACAGCTGATATTTCTCTCCAGGGTGGTGTCACAGCCAAACAGGAACATTTGAGGCTAAGCCAATATGAGAAAGATCTACATCTTTCATCAGTAAAATAGATTGGAAATTATCCTTCAAAGTAAACAAAGAATAAAAAGGTTTATTCATCATTAAATGTTATGTTGAATAAATTACTGGTTATAAACACTATTCAGACTTTTTTTTGTTTTTGTTACTCTCTATGTACCTGTTTTATCTGTTTGTTTAATTTTGTAGCCTTTCAGTTCTGTGTTAAAGAGTTGCGATAAAAAAAACAAACTCCAAAACACATGAACCCAGATTAACTTTTAGTGCCAGGCTCTGTCCTCTCCAGCGTCTTAAAGAGAGCCAAGAAATCCTCTCTGCGCTTCTTCTCTACAAGTGGCATTTCATACACACACATACTTGCTCTTTGTTAGATGTGAGATAATGCAGGGCTTTTAAGGATGAACCGTACATTGAATGGAGGATCCTACATTTCTACAGTCAGGAGGCTTTTCTCACCGAAGCACGAATGGACTCAAAAGCACCAGTTAGTCGACCTAAAAACTGTTACAGTTTAAAAACTACAGACTGAATTATGTTGCATTATTTGACTATTTTGTGATTGTAAATAAAAAGAAAAAAAATGAAAATTAAAAAATATGAAAAAAATGGAATCAAGACATTAAACTTTAAAAGAAAAAAATGACTTAAAAGATGTTTTGAGAGTAATGTTGTTTTTTGTCTTGGATTTTTAAATTTATTTTTTGGTTATTTTTTCATGTGATATTTCCTGTTTGTATTTGTTCAAACTTTATGTGTTACGTTTTCTTTTTTTTTTTACAAATTTTATATTTTCATCCATACAGACCAATCTATACAGAAACACATCTCTGTCCTTATTCGAGAGGGTAACAAAAAAGAAAATAGAATATCTGAAAACAAATTTTGAAAACCTAAAATAAAAAATTATGTAAAAGAATAGCATATAAAAATTCAAATATATATATATATATATATATATATATATATATATATATATATATATATATATATATATATATATTTATATTGAGAAAACACCAAAGTTCCTCTCCAAACCTTTTTTTCATCCAGATATTTTTCAGTTTTATTTCTAAATTGGTTTTTTGTCAAAGCTTTATTTACAAGCGTGTTGTTTGCTTGAAACAATAATGGAACAAAATTCACTTCATAGAAACACTAACATTAGTTTGATTTTAGACCTAACTTTGCAAACATGCTCATCAGAGATGGGAATGTTGCATGTTTGGCTTCCATTAACATCCAGTGGTGTGGTCACCAGAAAGCCAGAGTGGATGAGGAGTGGAACTATAAGACATTTCCCCCTAAAATCTTGCTTCTTCAACCCACAGATGACTAGTGTGCCCGCTTGTTGCCAAATTCAGGTTAGATGGACCCTACTGCTGCAGAGACCCACCATCATGGTGTGGGAAGCTGTAGAGTTGGATATAAGGTAGCATCTTTACAGCAAAGCAATAAGTGAGTGAGGCTGATCAGACATTTTAGGACAATCTATCAAGAAGGGGGTGGGTCTTTATAGACTGCTTGAGTAATGTTAGCATGTTCTGTACCCTCAGTAGATATCAGGTTTACACCCCCACGGTGGTCTGCTGGATCTCTTGGGGATTTTCATTAGTTGGGGATCAATATGCACCAGGCTAAAAGCTGTGTCCAGCCCTGAGAGGACGCCACGCCCCGCTGATACTGGAACAAGGGGTGTGGCCACACCACCAAACTATGCAGTTTCCCAGCATTCAGTCTGTTTTGTTTGTGTTTTTTTTTTTTGTCCTGAGCAAGTGGTTAAATGGGTGTGACATTAAAAGCACCAAATTACGATATAAATGAAACTTTAGTAACCTTGGATTTATTGCTCAGTTCCAACAGAAACAAATGTAAGTGAACCATAATGGAGCCACTAACTATGAAACAACATGCAGTCATGTTGTTGAGGGTTAACTTAACTAATTATCTATCATCAATATAAAGAAAAACAGGCATGAACATTCCTTTGTTGTCTCTGCTGGGACTTTTATGAATAAGGAATACTTCAGTTAATCACTGCTTATATAATTCAGGATCTTATTTAATTAATTTGTTCACTTTTTAATGTTTTTTTTTTTTAATGGAACGGTTAGACGTGCATTAAAAATATTTCAGTTTTTTTCTTTTTAGTAACACTGTTTTTTTAGCTCTGCCTTGTAATTTTTATGTATCCATCTGAGGACATTTGATAGGCAACAGAGTTATTTCATCTTATCATTTTGCTGTGATTAGAAATTCCAGACTAGCTAGCTAACAGAGCCCCACTGTAGCAGTGATGATCTGTCACTGCTAATTGTTATTTTATTAAATAAAACTGTGTAACAAAAAGCTTTATGTTAAAAGACTGCCTATGATAATCTGACACCATAGATTGTGGAGACAATGCTGTGATAAAGTATTTGCTCTCCCACAGACTTGGCCTGTAACAGGACAAAGAACCAGAAATGAAGACAGGCTGTGTAAATAAATTGGATTTAATTTAATTTGGGGGTAGAAGGATTAACTATGAGTTGATGTGCAAAAAAAAAGTTAGGTGAACAGAGTATTGAAAGACATGTAATGTCATAAAAATAGCTAAAATATAACCTGTCTAACAACAAAAATAGGTTAAAAGTTAAAAAGAAAAAGTTGTTAAAAAGACACATATTATACCTTAATAAACAAAAAGAGTCAAGAGTGGATAAAACAGTCACTGACATCAGCCTGGCATTGTTTACAAAGTCATCTCTAAGACCACTGGACTCCAGCCACAATGAGATGTATTATCAGTCAATAGAAATAATATGGAATAGTTTAAAACCTTCTTAGGTGTGGCTGACCAACCAAAATTACTCCAGAAGCAGATCCCAGACTTATGATGGAGGTCACAAAAACAACATAAAAAAAATCTGTTTTTTCATGACTCAACAATATGAAAGAATCTGGGTAAAATCTGCACTAACAGGGTTTTTAATGGGAGAGTAGCTGCTGATTTAAAACATCTACAGTAAAAGGCCAAAATATCTTGATGTTCTGCAGGTTTTCTGGGGAAATAAGCAAAGGTGGCTTTTAGAAATATGTGATATCTTATGCCCCGTCCACACAAAGCCGAACCCTGGCCTAAACACACAAATTTTTCACCAAACCAGCCTCTCATCCACATGAAGCCGGCGTTTCGGGGTCTGTAAACAATCTTTTTTTTATTCAGCCTTCAGAGTGGGAAGATTCTGAAACGCCGTTTTCGCGTTTCCATCTTTAAGCTCTAACCGCATTTTTTTTTACACGCATGCATCATAGCGTCGCCTCTAAACACGCATGCGCGACACAGTATCACAACAACAATGGCGCCGTACTGTGTTGAATGGTTGCTGCTAATGCTACTCACCCTGCTGTCGGGCTTACAACAGAATCTTCTTCTTCTGGAATATCTCCAGGAAGAACAGAGCAATATTGAAGACATAGTTCAGCACCTGAATTTGACTGAACCACGAAAATGGACCCGCAGGGCAACCATGTATAAATATTAGTGCACATGCCCAACATTTCGTCGCTTATTTTTGCTTTGGCACCACAGCGCCACTTACAGGCCTGGCATACATTTTGCAGCGTTTTCATGCATTCGTGTGGACGATCACATTTATTTTACGTCTCCGTCTTTACGACAAACCTTTTGGAAAATATCAGCGTTTCGTGTTCGTTTTGACTTCGTGTGGACGGGGCCTAAGATCAGGGCTGCACTGTGAGGCAGTTTGTAACACCGTTGCCTTGCAGCAAGAAGGTCCTTAGTTTGATTGTTGACCTATGGTCGTCCGTAAAAGTTTAAAAACAATCCCCTGGACTTGGTTTCCAAGGTTTAAGACATTTCGCTTCCCCTCCAGAAACCTTGGAAACCAAGTCCAGTGGATTGTTTTTAAATTTTTACGGAATGACTATGACCTGGATGACTGAGAATCCTCATCAGCAGACCTAGGGTCTTGCATCTGTGCTTGGGTTCTCTCCAGGAACATTGGCTTCCTCCCACATCCCAAAAACATGACTGTTAAGGCTAACTGGTGTCTCTAAATGGCCCTCAGGTGTGTGTCCATGACAGTGCCTCTGCCCTGTGATAGACAGCGACCTGTCCAGGGCGCACTCTGCCTTTCATCCATAGACTGCAGAAGACACTGCTCGAGAAGTAGAGGGAGAAAAGAAAAAGAAAAGAGATTTCCCAATATAGCTGAATAAAAAATATATATATCTGCAAAGAACAGAGCAGTGTACAAGTTCGAGTGTCCATTATTGTAACCTGGGGGAATTTATTGCCACTAAAGGAAAACAACTAGTGGTCTGGTTCACTCAATGATCAACTTAAAGCTGTTTTTTTAGTCTGGTTTTGCTTGTCTGACTATATCATTCCCACACCTTAACGTTGGTAGATCTACTGCACTTTCATTCATTTTTTCATCCGAAGACAATAACAAATCTTTAATTACAACAAATTATTGAATGATTAAAGTACATTTACCTAATTTATGTAGTTTTATCCGATCAGTTCTTGTTCAGGTTCTGGTCATTATTAAATCTTGTTTTTCTTTTCTTGCTTTCCAAAGTTCATGGGCATTTGCCCTGACAGATGGCAGTCAAGGTTTAGAGCACCTGGATAAAAGCTGATTGGACAGAACCAACAGCTCCTACTCGTTGAAGTCCCTGATAGAGCACTTTGCTCTCAATCTGCCGGTTCACTAGTGGTTCCTAGAATTTCTAAAAGTAGAATGGCTCCTCTCCTGTGGAACCAACCACCAGTTTTACACCCTATCTATTTTTAAGGGTAGGCTTAGGTTATCCTGAACTATCTCTATAGTTATGCTGGTATATCTATAGCTTAGACTGCTGGAGGAAATAGGGACCCCTTTTTCATCATTCTGCTTCATTCTATCTCTATTCTCCCATTCTGCAGAATCTGTTAGTTCATCTCTAACGTTATGCTCTCTCTGCTTTTTCTCATAGTAGCTTTGCCTTGCTGTTCCTGTTTGGCTGTGACTCCATCCAGGAGAGAAATATCAGCTGTGCTGCTACCATCAACACCATGGTTTATAGATGTTGGAGATCGTTTTTCAGTGCTGTCCTGTTTCTCTGGATGTGCTCTCTTCATCCTCGTCTGCCTGGCTGTGTGTTTCCTGGACGAGGCCGTCTTTTAAAGTTGCTTTTTGTATCTCAAGTGTTCTTGAACCCCCAGTCAGCCTCGGCAAATGGCCGCTCACACTGAGCCTGGTTCTGCTGGAGGTTTCTTCCTGTTAATACAGAGTTTTTTCTCTCCACTGTCACTACAGGTATGCTTAGTGTGAGGGATTGCATTCGAGTCAATGAGTCGATGCAATCAACTGGTTTTCCTTAGATAGAAAACTTTGAATCAATTTAATTGTATGATCTGGTGAACTGTGAACTTCCTTGAGATGACGTGTTGTGAATTGGAGCTACATAAATAAACTGAACTGAATTAAATTGAATTAAATTCAGTTCATTCTTACCTCTTTTATGAACTCAGCCTTTCCTTTTGTAAATCAAACTCTTTGAGTTGAAATATTGAAGACATGTTTTTCTAATAATACCTGTGAATCTTCATTCCTTTCCACTCTTTCCTACAGTTTTATCAGAATAACCACAACAATGAAGTTTGAGAAACAAGCAAGAATGGATAAAATCTGTAGGAGGGCAACTACTGCTTTTAGACACGGAAGGCTATAAACAGAAATAAGGAAAAGCTTTGTGGACCTTCTATTGTGAAATCTCATGTTCTGATATAGCTTTAAAGTGAGCAACGCCCCAGGAAAAGATGAAAAAAACAAAGACTGTGATAAAGTATAAATTAAACAAAAAACGCTTTAAAGGAAACATGTTTTATTTTGCTCCAGTAAAGAGATCATTTAGGAGAGAAAAGTAAACCAGCCTACAAGTCCTGAATGTTAAATATGTTACTGTTAACAGATCAAGTACATAATGCTGACTGCAGTACTTTTACTCTTCAACACTTTAACTTTAAACTTGACTGAAAATAGGTTAACAGAGGCCTACTTTTAGGATTTTCTAAATATTCTGCTTATTGAATAAAATTTGAAAAAAGAAGAAAGTTTACTTTACTCAAGCTTTTAATTAAATAAAAGGCAGGGGAAACTGTTCCCTTTCCAAAACAAAGCGACCCCCTCCTCATCCAGCCCCCCGAGCCTGGCTGTCTTTAAATAACTCAGAGGAAAAGAGATAAAAAGCTCCCAACTGGCAGAACTCACCGGCTGCCAGGAGGACCAGGAGCTCGGTCAAATGCGTCCAGCACCGAGCCATGTTGTGTGGGAGGAATCCAGTCTTTGTGTGGTTAGGTCTACATGTTCTGCCTCTATGTGAGCAGAGGGAGAGGGAGACGTCCAGATGTTTCTCATCCAGATGGGGTTTGGCCCCGCCTCTTTCATTTCTCCACATGTGTGACATGAGCGAAGGAGCCCCAGCTGACATGTTGGCTCCACGTAGATCACCAAGCTGCTATTAAAGCTGCTATTTCCTCATTTTAGACTAAAAGGCAAAAAGGAAAACCTTATCTAGCAACAAAACTTTCATCTGATTTGTTTTAACATACATAAAAAAGGAAAAGCTATATCTCTAAATTCCTATTTGGGTCTTTCCAGAATTTTAGAACAATTTAAGTTCCAATAGTTAAAAATATGTGGGGTTTTTTTTGGTTTTTTTTTCTGCTTTCACAAAAAACATGAAAGTAATGAACAAAAATTTTCCCATAGTATAGGAATAGGTAGATTTCTTTTATTACATTTCAGGAGGACAGTTTAAAGTCATAGAATGTTATTTAAGATTATATTAATATGTGGTGAAAAGGGTTAAAATTACTTATTTGAAGTATTTGGACATTATATTTGAATTTAAAATATAATGCAACTGACAAAAAGGAATAGTTAGAATCACAGTAATGTTCTAAACAATATTTAACAAATCCTCCTCTGAAAGGATAAACAGGACGGCTTGTTAAAAACATTAAATATGACAAGAGGAGTTCAGTCTGGATCTGGTACAACAGGATATAAATCAATGCTAATGAAGTTTTTTATCTAATCACACCCTAGATGTGCTTTACTTATTTACTGACAAACAATTTTAGAGCATAATTATTAAAATATGGAATATGCCTGTGATAAAACTACCGTAAATATGTTAATAAATGCATTGAATAGATATAAACAATATAAAAAAAAAATCTGATTTGAATCAGATCTATGAAGGATGGACGAGAGCAAAAACGCCACGATGGAGTCTTCAGCTCTTTAGAATTTATAAAGGTATTTAGGAATTAGTTTTACTACAGTTACTTATTGTGTCAGAAAAAAACACTTCTCAAAAAATAAGGAACACTTAAATAACATCCTAGATTACATGTTTTCATTGAATATTTTGTTTTGTATAAAGTTGAATGTGCTGACAACAAAATCAGACAAAAATCTGTAACGGAAATTACATTTTATTAACCAATGGAAGCCTGGATTTGGAGTCACACACAAAATTAAACTTTGATGTAATGCCTTTAAAACAAATCAAAATAATTCCTCTCAGACCTGGACTAAGACATCCACCAACTCCTTGGCAGTCTGTGATGCAACCTGACGTTGGTGGATGGATGGATGGATGGATGGATGGATGGATGGATGGATGGATGGATGGATGGA
>NW_015151222.1:254532-255709 GCF_000732505.1 Cyprinodon variegatus
ATATATATATATATATATATATATATATATATATATATATATATATATATATATATACATTTTGTATAAGTAAAATTTGATAATTTATTTGCATCAATTTTAAAACATTAGGCATTTCTGCTCACGTGTCTGAGTGTGTAAGTCAAGGTTTTTAAGATCAGCAAGATCACACTGATGATCCCAAAAACTCATGTATCAAATATGAAATCATTGGTTTTAAAGGGTTAAATTATTTATATGCTTCATTTCGCATTACCCGGGCTTTTATTTTGATAGGACTTAAAGAGTAAGCTGCTTCCGTTTTGATTTTATAGTAGACCTATATCCATTAATGAGTCGTTTTCTTTTCTGCAAATAACGTTCCTCATGTGACAGAAATAAGCTTAAAACTGTTTTATTGTTAAAATATGACACACAACTACAAAACCTTTATGAAAAAGGAAAAATAAACAAAGATGCAGCCGAAACAAACAAAACTCTAATCTTAAAAGTTCTATATCAAGCATTTATTAAGGAAACGGAAAATAAAGAAAACTAATGTTATCCAGCAGTAGGAGCTCCTGCTGCTGCTGACAGAAGCAGAAAGTGACGTCAGTCCAGCTCTGCTCTAAGGAGCTTCCTGCTCCTTCAGACTCACTCAGCACAATCAGCCGGACTCCGAACTTTGGACTCAACCAAACCAAAGAGCTCAGCTCGGACCAGTGTTTGTGTGAGAGCCTGGAGACATGAAGAGGAGACTCCTGCTGGTGTCCAACTCCACTCTGCATGGCAGCGGCTACCTGGACCACTGCCAGCAGCACATCTGCAGCTTCTTTGGGAAGTAGGTCTGAGAGCAGGAACCCCTGCAGGAGACAGAATGGTTCAGTCCATATGGGACAAGAAACTGTCAGTCAGACAACAGGAAACAATCAAGAAGGCAGAAAATGAAAGTTAAGAGGAAAAATAAGTAAATACAAAAAGTTTGCATTTAAATTAACTAATGTTCAGCTAATAAATTATGCCTGATTTTACCTACTTAGCTTCTAGATTATTTTAGTCAGGGGTGAAGTGACTTTCTGCTCTGGGTGGCATATCATAAGGGGCGCTGAGAGGAATAAACAACTATTAATCATTAGTTGTGTTTCCATCTAAATGTTATGCACATTTTTAACAAACCTTTAAAACCACTGTTCTTTAA
>NW_015151222.1:257638-302979 GCF_000732505.1 Cyprinodon variegatus
TGATGGGACAGGTGTTGTGAATGAAACGGTGCCTAGTTTGAAAGAGCCCCTGTGTGTCGCTGAATGTGTGCATTGATGACTGAAAGACATCTTCTGCCTCCATTTATCTGTTTACTACAGTGTGTTGAATTCATGTTAATGTAGATTTAAAGAAATTTCAATTAGTGGAAAAAATTGGGAGGAATATAAAAAATGCAGTACCCCTGTGGATCCCCTGGGTTTCCCGGATCACCTGTTGAAGACCTCCGTTTTAAAATGTTAGGAAAAAGGAAAATCATCAAGTTAACCAGACGATGCAAAGCTTAATGTCTTCATATGTTTATGTTAGACTTGGCTGTAAAAAGTCTCTCCACTGTCGCTACAAGCACTCTAATTTATACTTCGAAACCATGTGTCATGGTGAACGCAGAGACGTCTCCGTCCGCTGGCACCTGGTGCACCTATCCCAAATTGTAGGTGAGAGGATGTCTCTGATTGGTCAAATCTACATCTGCTCTACACTATGCATATTTCCTGTTTGGTACCTTACCAACTTGTTTTGTTGGTATGACGGCCATTGTGGAAAACCACTTGTGAAATTGGACCAGCTAGAAGAGCGAGGTGTGCGAGAATGCTGAGACCCTTTTTCCACCTGGATCCCATTATTTTTCGCCTTCATGTCCCTCCATTGTCTCACAAACTTGCCCCCACTTCCTCACTGCCTCGGCCGTATCTAGACCCACAGCTAGTTCGGGATTTTCCCTTTTTTGCGTTGTGGCGTGGAATAACATAGCGCTGACCACACGTCAGTATTGTAGCTTTCCACCATCAGTGTGTGAGTGAATGACTGAATGCAGTGCAAAGTACTTTGGTCAAGTCTCCTGACTTGAAGAAAGTGCTATATAAATACAGGTAATTACCGTTTACTTTATTTCTTAAAAAAAAATCTAAATCAACTTAAGCAAAAGTAAAAAGCTTTTTTACAGAATTTAATCAGTTGATTTGAATTTTACGGTTCGCTACAAGCGCATCAGAAAAGGTTGATTGAAGACGTAAAAACTTCCACTCTATTCTCTGTACAAGCAGCCTTAATTAAAACAATTTATCAGAGTGTAGGAATCAGGACTTCAGGTGGTGTTCTCATGGATTTTTTTAATCATGGAGAACACAACTTTCCCAGTACAACGGTACCTTTAAAACATGTCCAGAGAATACGCCCCCCTCCCCTACAGTATTGCTGTACATTAAAGGCCGGGTCAAACCGGTGTTGCGTACGACATGTGACACTGACTGGCATATAGAGGCTCCGACTGCACAGGGTGAGCAGATCAGTGCCACACAAATTAAAACATTTTCCACATCTGAATGGGACAGATTATGAGAAGTTATTCAAAATAATTAAATAAAAAAAAAAAAAAAAAAAAAAAAAAACATGGCTACAGATTAAAGTGTCAATCAGTCTCTGTAACATTTCTTAAACTGGAACAGAAAGATAATTTTTATATGCCTATATTAAAATGAAATGGGACCTCCCTTTAAAGGAAAATAAAAAGCAACAATAAAGGCTGTGGGACAGTTTATATGCTGGATGAGGCAATAAGAGATTATTCTCAGAGAGAGATCTGTAAAGTTTGTTTTTCTTTTTTTTTCATAAAGAGGGCACAGAGATGAGCTGTGCTTACCTGCACTGTCTATCCCTCATTGTTTTGTTTTTTGGGCCTTTCTCAGGGCGCCATCACTGCTAGAATGGCCGATGACATAACATAAACCATCACATATGTTGACTGTTTCTTTCAGGGATGTGAAAAGGGTGCTGTTTGTTCCCTATGCCCTCCATGACAGAGACGCCTACACCAAGACTGCCAGGGACAAGTTCAAAACTTTAGGTAGGGCTAAACCGCGCTGATGTTTTATTACTTACTGTTAAAGGAATAACAGCAATGAGCCGGGAACGCTGGTTTGTTTGTGGCTCCTGCAGGTTATGAGGTTGATGGCATCCATGAGGCGGCAGACCCAGCTGAAGCCGTCCGAAAGGCTGAAGGGATTTTTATTGGTGAGTTTTAGATTAGTTCAAGCTTTTTAAACATATTTTTACTGTGATTTTCCTCCAAAATTATTGTTACTTTCGTTATGGCATCAGCACAGTGAAAAAGTCCTAATGATGTTTTTATATTAGTCTAGTTATTGACTGATTTTTATCGTAACAGGTATTGTTGAATTTACCTCCTGGATGTTAGCAGCGTCTACCTTAGCCATGCCATGAGCCTTTGGGCATGTCTAATGATTGCATCTGCTTGTAGGGGGAGGCAACACTTTCCGGCTGCTCAAGAGCCTTTATGACAACAACGTAGTGACGGAGATCAGGAAGAGAGTCATGGAGGTTGGAAGCACAAAAAAACCCAGAATCTTAACAGTTTGACAGAACATGTAGACACTTTCTAAACCTGTTGTTGTAAATGAGAATGGAAATCAAGGCGTTCCTTGTAACTTTCTCCAAACCTTCCTTCCAGGACGGCGTCCCGTATATGGGTTCCAGCGCCGGCACCAATGTGGCCACCGTCAGCATAAGCACAACCAATGACATGCCCATCGTTTTCCCTCCAACCTTCTCCGCCATCGGCCTCGTCCCTTTCAACATCAACCCACACTACCTGGACCCCGACCCCAGCAGCCGCCACATGGGGGTGAGTCTGAGTTCAACGCATCACAACAGCAGACTTCAGCATCTTTTAGTGCTTCGGAACATCCGTAAAATCTCAAAGGAGCATCCTGCCTTTGGTTTTAGCCTCCTTTACCCTGGTACCCCTAAATAAAAACCAATTCTGCAAGCTGCCTCTAGAATCATGCTAATTAGTTTGGTGGGAATTGATTGAAATTTTTAATCAGATTAATTACAGAATCTGTAAAAATTATTATTCACATTTTAATTAAAAAAACATATGTAAACAAAATAAACAGCTTTTACAATAATTTATTCATTTTTTTTTTAATGAATAAATGATTAATTATTAATATATATATATATAAAAAACATATGTGAACAGAAATACTAATATCTATAGTTTATACCCTTTGTTCCTTTGTTTAGGTAATCCAACCACCTGATTGGTTGAAAGTTACAATCATTAAGGTTTTTTTTATATTTTATGCAATTTTTATGAAAAATAATAGTAAAAAATAAATAAATAAAAAACAAAACTCAGACTGCAGATCTCAGCATAAATCACTGCCTTCTGATATTCAACATGAAACAATGAATGTATTCAAAACATATAAACCCCTGAGGCCACTTTTTCTCCTCAACTGATGCTTGAAACCGTTTGATCTGGGAATTATTTCGTTTTCACGCAGCCTGAGTTGAACTTAGATGGTTTTAAAGCTTAAATACATCCAGTGGACCAATGCCTGTGATGCTTCTTGTGTGTCAGATTTACAGCTGAGAATTCAAAGGTTCCTGCTCGGTAATTTAGTACATAATAATTGCGTAACTATGTTCAGGTTTAATGAAAATAATACATCTGGTAAAGCAGGAAAAAAAAATCTGTACTCTGAAAACTTACGCAACACGGGAAAATGAAAACCTGCTGAGCTGCTATAAATTAGCAAACTGTTGTTCTGCCAGCCAGAGATTTGACTCTTATGACTCTTATGATGTTTCCTCCACCTCTGGAATTAATTAAAGGATGCAAAGTCTGCTAAATATTGTCTTTATGTTATTATTGGATCTGAAGTTTTATCACTGAGGAACATTTCCCTGTAAATGTTTCAGTGTTTTTCCAAATGTTCTTTAACACATTGTGATTTTTTCTGATGTCAATGAGTTTGGCTCTGTTGGGATCTTATTGTGGTTCTATTTTAAAATATTTTAATTAATTCAGATTTTACCTTACTATTAGACGATTCATTCCTGCTTCTTTTATCCTCTACCTCTGTCTTATAAACTCTTTTGGTAGAAAGATAAGTTGATAGATGTTTTACTGAATGTTCCTTGGGATCATTGTAATTTTATCTTTGATTTTATCTTCTTTATGCATTTATAATTTGGATAATTTTTGACTATGGTCTTATTTTTACTGATGTTTTTAAAGAAAATTTGTCTAAATATTCTTTGACAGTTAAATTCAAATTAATTAAACTGATTCCCTGAATAAAGAAAAAAGGCTGGTTTCCAGAGATATGAAGCAGACTAATTACAGAGTGTCAAAACACGCATAGGGGGGACACAGCAAACCCATCTAATAGTGAAGCATGGAGGTGCAGCATAATACTTGGGAATTCCTTTGTTATAAGTATAATAGGTAATTTAAAGGAAAAGCTTTTACAGACTGAGCTGGAGCTTCACTAACAGGAGAACAAGTGTGAAGGTTTGGTAGCAGATAAAATCATAGTTATAGCTTAGAATGGTCCAATCAGAGCCCAGATCTAAATCCGATAAGGAATCTGAGGCAAAATATAAAAATGATGTAGAGATCTGTATGTAGAGCAGCAAACACTGTTAGACCGTTCTGTCCTTGTAATCATGGCTGCATTCTGGGGATCTTTTCCTTCACAGTTGTGCTTTATTTAACAGTCATTGTTTTTAGAGCCTGGCATTTTGTAGGCTAATAAACCAATAAAAAAAGTTTAACATAGCTTTGCCCATGACTCCCTCTAGAGGCCGATATGTAGAAGTACAATAGTAAAAAAAATAGGGTGCTTGTGCTGTTCTTTACATCAGTGGTTTTCCATCATGGTTCTCGGGGACCACCATCCTGCATGCTGCAGAAGGAGACCCAAACCATGCAAGCCAGTACTACCTCAAAACCACCACTAAGAGATATAGCAATGAATTGACTATGGCCTCTGATTGGTAGAATAGACATTCTAATTAAAAAATTATCTAAAGTTAGGAATCATTAAACATAGTATTGATAAAAATACTTTTAAAATTCTTTTTTACAACAAAAAAGTAACGCTCTTTGTGCTTTGACATTGTTGGTGTTCTTCTGCAGGAGACCAGGGAGCAAAGGATAACCCAGTACCATGAAGAACCCAACACTCCCAGTGTTCTGGTGAGAGAGGCGGAGGAGAAGGAGAGGAGGTCAATCGGCTGCTTTTATTTCACTGCCCTGCTTTAATTCTGCTGTTGTGTTTAGGGGCTGAGGGAAGGCTCCATGCTGTTGGTGGAGGGCAACAAAGCCACGCTGTTAGGGACCACAAAGGCCCGACTTTTCACCAGGTACTCACAGTCTGTCCACAACTTTAGAGGCACTACTGGGATTTACAATTAACAAGACTAAAACAAAGTCAAAGAAATATTTCAGCTTTTCACAAATATTACTAGAAAAGAGGAACCTTTATAATACAGCAGATGCTGAGACACGTCTGAGGTTCATCAAGGCTGCGTAGGAGCGAGAGAGAGCAGGACCTTAACAGACAACTTTAAACCCCTGTAAGGCAGCGGTTACAAACCATGAGTTTACAGTAAATTAGGATCTACAGGGATAAACATGGAGATTAATGCTAACCCAAGATACAAAAGACAAAAGGCAGCTGCGGTCACAGAGTCTCTGTGTCATTTTTAATTTCAATTCACTTTATTTGTATAGTGCCAATCGTCACATTGATACAAAGTTTCTAAGGAAAACCAGTTAATTGCATTAACTCATTGACTTGAATATAATCTCTCACACTAAGCATGCTTGTAGCGACAGTGGAGAGGAAAAACTCCCTTTTAACAGGAAGAAACCCCCAGTGTTTCTTTGTGAGGTGATTGTTAGAGCTCCTAACAGACCCTGAGATAAGTCTCGCCTCATTCTGTGACCTGGACTCGTTCTCTGAATGTGTTTCAGTGGAAAACCTGCGGTGGAGTTCGATCCCGGCAGCGACCTCAGCTTCCTGCTGACAGACGCACCCTGAGAGGCTGAAGAGACGCAGGAGGTGGAGGGATTTAACCAAACAAAATAAACAACTTGAAGCAAACGCCCAAACTGTCTTTTTATGGAGATCTACATCATGGGAGCATTAAGTCCATCAGACCGGACCTTTAGTTTTTTAATTTGTCTTTAAAGTAAATGTTTGAAGGCCAGAGTTTTGAAAACTCCTGGTTAAACTGTTGGTCTTTCAAAAAACAACACTGAGACAAAATGTGAACAAATCAGTTTATTTCAGCCCAAAAGTGAAATCATCTCTTTTAAAAATTGTTAATATTTACTCTCTATAAAGTGTAAGAATACATACATCAAAAATAGTCAATATTTACTCATAGCAGAAAGGAAAAACAGAGTGGTATTAAACATGAAGAGCAACACGCATGGCTGCAGGACTGGAGTCAAATCAGTCGGTTCACAAGACCTGATTTTCTACACATCTTTCTTTAACCCAAACCTTAAACTGTGTTAAAGTTGAAATGTCAAACCCTGAATTAGGAAGTGAGGTGATGGATGGAGCTGCAGGTGATGCAGTCAACTGATTTGACTCCAGCTGGTGGAAAAAGGATGTGACTTCATCTAAATAAAACCACGGAGCAGAACGATCGTTAACCACCGACATACCTCTGACCAAAGATCAGCTCAGACCAGAACCACCCGGCGTCGCTAATATTACAAGTTGAACTGAACCAGTCTGACACAGGCCGTGCTAACATGGAGTGATCAGTAACCATGGTGATTCTCTAAGACTAAAGAAGAAATGGTGACTAAATGAAAGAAGTTTATTGGTTACTCTATAGACCAATCTATGAACGCCTCATAAAACAGACAACAAGCTTTATGGGCTTGAATGAACGTACCAACAAGGTCCAAAAATAAACAAAAAAAAAAGACAGGTGAAATTTGTTTATTGTGGATTTTCTCTGATTTCCACCAAATTTTCATGTCAAAATTTTATACTTTCTAATTTGCTTCAACTTTCCATCAGCTTTCAGATATTCCGGATTGAGTGAGGGTCTATGATTAATTTATTGAAACCAGGAAATGTCAAAGCTGACCTACAACTCAACAGTGTGGTAAAGACAGCTTCCCAGTTCTTAAGGATGTGGAAGGGCTTTAAAATGAGTTAAAATCTGTATTATCCAAAAAGTTGCAGATTAGATTATTCTAGATTAAAATCTACTCTGAATTACAACTGGTTCTTAACCATAACTCCACTTAGTTAAATTTTAAATTTTATTTACATGGGTTCGATTTAAACGCTCTGAAAGGCAGTGAAATTACTCCTTGATTTATGTCAATGATTTTATTTCTGTTAGTGGTTTTAAATCCAAAAAGATGTGAATGTAAAATAATGAATAACTAGCTATTTTCAGCATAGTTTAGGTTCAGCTTTAGACCACGAATAAGAAACTAAAAACAGATTTAAATTTCTCACCTACTCAAAATAAAAAGCCATACTTCTCTATTTGCTCAGGTTCATAGAAGGTGGACTGGGCTGAAAAACCTTTAATCAAACGGTGATGTGTTCACGATACAGCCTGTCTGTATCATTTTAACCCCATGTTTATAAGAGTAAATCTGAAGTAGATTCAAACTCCTTAAAAAACACTATTTTTCTTCTATTTATTATTATTCTTTCCTACAATATACAAGTCATGCCTTTCAGTGTCTGATAAAAAAAAATTATGAAAAAAAAGCAGTTCTGCATTACAGTAACACAGAGTCTATCCAGGCCTGTTGATCATTACACCAAATGAAGATTGATTTAAAATGTTAATTTTTTCACTCTGCAGATCGTTTCTGTTTTTTATAAGGAGTTACTGTGAGCAAACATGGCCTGTAAACAATGATTATAACTGTCCTGGCCTCTAAAGTTAGCCGTCTGGTCAGAAGCGAGGATCAGTCAGCAAAGTCAGCTTTTCTGCTTAGAAATAAAACTGGATTTGCCTTAAATGAAATATTTAGAAGGACATTGCTCTGTGTATAAGAAAAAACCCACAAAGGCTTCAGACATCAGCTTACCTTCGATGTGTAAATGTTTTATTAACATCCAGCCTGTGGGGGATAAACTGGCTAAGCTACATCGTTCTTAGTGCGCTCGCCCAACATCTGCCGCTGAAATGAAGTTATCGAAATATGCAAACCCAATATGGGCAAATAGCTTTTTTTTTTGTTCTTTTTTTTTAAATACATTACAAACACACACACACACTCAAGCATTGCTGGACTCATTAAACATACAATAGCAACCAGCTGAGTTTTTATGCTAATAGTGAAGCTGCCAATCACCAGTATAAAATCTGAGGAAAAAATAAGAAAAAAAGACAAAAAAAGGCCTCAGTGCAGAAAATGGCAGGAAAGTAACAACTGACCACTGATCAAACCCCTCGACGTGAGAACACTGCTGGGGTAAAAAAAACAAAAAACATTCTATCTCTGATCTATAAACCCTACTGATTATTTAATATACCTACTGTGTTTATTGTGTCCAGCATCTTGGACAGAGGCCTCTGTATTAAATGAGTGAGATAAAGAAGGTCAATATTGACATAAAAATGAAATTGCACTGTTCATTAGATGGGTGTCTAACAAACAAACTGTCTAAAAAGTTTGGATTATTGTATATTTTTCCACACACTTTCACATCTGCTGGTTTTATCAGAGCATTAGTAAATGCCATAATTAAACTTATTGCTTTTATTTTGTAGTATTAAGCGGAATAGATGCACAATGGAATCATTAGAGAAGCAGCTGCATATTTAAAGAGTTTATTTAAGTTTAATCAGTTTATTATTGCATTAAGTCTGGGCTTATCAAAAAGAAAAAAAAATACTGTTTCTTTTTGCACAATTTCGTACAAAAGCTCAGTGAAGAAATTTAATTGTTTAAGCCAATGTTGTGCTTCCCTTCTTGGCTGCATGATTTACTATGATAAAAAGGTCATTTATATTTTCATATTACTGAAGTTTAACTAAACTACCAAATCACTCTGCTTATCATCCACAGCTTCATAGGTACTGATTTGCTCCTAGTTGGACATTTTTTATGCTATTTCTTTATTATACAACAAAACTCTTATTAAACTCCCAAATATAGAGCAGTGCATCGACTTTCCTCCGTTATCACATCAACATTTCATCTACAGGGTAATTGGTGAATAGGTTTTTCCTCATTTGCAGTTCTGAACACTTTTTCCATATAAAAATAACTAAATTCCTCTTTTTACTGAGGTTTGCCTCTAAGCCCAGTCACAGCAGGCTCCTGGGGTTCAGGGTTTAACCACTGATCAGTTGCACACGTCAAGGAAAACGCTTTGATTAACTGCAATAAAAACGGTTTCTCGATTTCGCTAAAAACAGCTGGACCCATTATTGTAATCACCATCACCGATTGCACAAAAATGCATTTACACACACGAGAGGAAACCCTGGAAACTTTTCACCAAAACAAAGCAGAAAAGGTAACAGGAAAAAATATCGCTGTGATATTCGACAAAATAATTCATATTGAAGCCTCTTAAATTACTTCCAATGTTTGTATTCATATTGCTGTTTTTATTGCTGGTCTTGGTCCTAATTAAATAAATGACTCCACTCAAACATGGAAGTTAGCGCTGGCTCTTATGTACCCACTATTATTCACACTGGTTCTACTTTTATTCTTCTTCCCGCTGTTGTTTTCCTCCCATCCAGCCACTGACTCTGGGCTTTACTATCCAGCTGGAACTAAGCTCACATAAGTCATAATAACCCAGAAAAATGACAAATTTTTGATGCATCAGCAGCTCTGGACTAAAGAACCTCTAACACGTCAATCCAAACAGCTCATCAACCATTTAATTTTGCTACTAAACGGAAAAAAAGAGGAAATGTGCAAATGTGTTGGAGGGCTGAACCCTGTGTGCTCCACTCCAAAAAGCATCACGCCTCTGGACAAGTAACGTTGGGACTATTTGAAACATGGTTCAAATATTTAAGGAGCACAGCGATGGAGCAGGGAACTCAACCACAACAGGTTTTAACACTGAATAATCAAATAAGTGCTACAGTGTTGTGGATACAGGTTGCACACATGATGTGGAGGTGAATTGATCTTGAGCCAGTTTTTTGAGTATTTTCATATATGAACAGTGTTTTCAGCTTCTCTTTTTGGCACAAATGCAACATGATTCAACAAAAGAAAAATATAAAATAACAAAAGAAGGGTTGAAGTCAAACAAGTACCGTTATCTGCCCCTTAAACAGTCATTACAGTGATTCTCTCTGAGGCTGGTTTACCCTGAATTCTTCTCTCCCAAACTCTCTCTCTCTTGTTTTCCATCTCGGCCTCTAAGCGTCTGTGTTTCCGTTCTCCTCCGGCTGGAGCTGCTCCTTCTCGGTGCAGTCCTCCTGGGGGGGGCGTACTCTCTTGAAGAAACCCAACTGAGAAGGAGAAGAAAAAAAGATGTTGAGCACTTTTAAAGGAATCCTTTCTCCATGGATATAATTAAAACTTGTAGGTAAAGCAGAAGAAATTAAAGTGAGAGAACTTTAAAGGCCCTCATAAAAAAGAAAAAGAAACGGAGCAGCCGTAAACAAAATTAGAAGCCTAAAAAAACATTTGAATAGCAAATTATAGGCATCACAAATCAAAGAAACTAAAATAAATTTGAGCCATGATAAAAATGAACATATAAAATAACTCTAGAAAAGTTACAGTAAAGTTTTCCAGTCCTGATTTCTAGCAAATCAATTGCCTTTGAATGCTATACTGTAAAATCTGATGTGGAAATGTAGTAAAAAAAAAACTAAAGATTCAAATGCTGATAAGAAGCACATTTAGTAAAACTTTCTTTAAAGCCGTCTCACCTTGTACATGATGAAAATGAGCAACCCCAGCAGCAGCAGTCCTGCGAGGACGGCCAGAGCTACCACCCAGCCTGGTACTGGTTGGGCGGTGTCAGCCCATGTCACCGACACACTGACCTAGAAACAAAAGCAGGGAATAAATCTGACTGATGAACAGTTTAAGGTTCGGCTCCACTTTGACCCTACTGTGATTCTACCAAAGTCAATCAAGGCCACTCAGGTCTTCTAGATCAAGCCTACTCTGTAGACCCAGAACTAGAACCCTACATGGAGAAGCAGCATTTAGTTCCTATGCTCCATTGATCTGCAACAAACTCTCATAAGACTGGAAAAGTGCTAAAAGCCTGAGCTGTTTTAGGTCAAAGTTAAAAACCTGTTTTTAACTTTGACTTAAAACACCTCAGCTATTTTCTATATTTATGCTGCTATATGATTAGACTGCTGGAGGACATAGGGACCACTTTTCCTCATCCTGCTTCAGTCTATCTATATTCTCTCATTCTGCAGTATTTGTTAGGTTCCACTCATAACTTTATGTTTTGCCTTTTCCTGTCATAGTAGCATTATCTGGTCTGTTCCTGTTCGGCGGGAACTTTGTCGTGGATCGGAATATCAGTTATGCTGCTGCCATTAACACCTCTCTTTACAATTTATGTACTCTCTTTCATCTTTTGAAATGAGAACTGTCTCTGAGCTCGTCTGCCAGGCTGTGTCAGGCTGTGACGTGGAGCCAGATAACAGTTAACTTTTGTATGTCTGCTTCTTTTTCTGTGTCTGTTTCTGTCTCTTTGAACCCCAGTCGGCCTCCGCAGATGGCTGCTCACACTGAGTCTGGTTCTAGTTCTGCTGGAGGTTTATTCAGGTTAAATAGGAGTTTTTTTATCTCCACTTCAAAGACTGGATGAAACCAACTGGTTTTCCTAGACAGAAACTTTTAACCAATCTGACTGTACTGTCTCTTATAGGTACCTTGTGATTACGTGTGAACTGGCAGATATAAATAAACTGAATTGAAATAAAGTGTTGTGCAGTTCCCTTTGTTTCTGTCAGGTTTTGACAGTTAAAGATGGAACGGTTAGATATTAAAGTACCATGACAGGAAAACAAACTAAAATTCAGAAATTATTCATCTAAAATAATTTATTTTGTTGTGCAAATTCTGTCGATGCTCAAAAGGCCACTTAACCTTACACCTCTATCGTAGCAGAGATATTTCAATCACAAAAATTCCCCTGCTGTTAAACTGTATGCTGAAGACTGATTGTTTATACTGAACTTACGGTGGTAGAATTGGACGGCAGCTCTGTCTTCAGATTCTTATATGGCATCTCTATGACATTAAAGGAGGCTGTAGAACGGACCAAATAAGAACGATTCTGATTCTCAGCCTGGGCAGAAAAAGGAAAGCAAATGAAGAACAATGAAGCGGCATTGTGATATTGAATGTAACAAGCAGCATTAGAATTAGCTTTATTTTTATTATTTTACCCTCAGGAAGTTATTGACGTCGAGTCGGGAGTAGATGAACAGTATGGCGTTCTTTGTCCTCTCCAGACGACCGACCTGACATCTCAGCCTCAAACACTCTGCTGTGCCGCAGTCCTAAACAAACAGAGATGAAGACTCGTTCAAATTATAATCCGGAATTAAATAAACAGAATGACAGCAAAAAATGAAAAGGTCTCCTTTTAGTTCTCATTTTGTCAAGACACACATAAGAATAGTCCTTTTGGAAACAATGGTGAAAGAAAAATACATGATATGATGTGTAAAATGTGCTTTAACATATCAGAGTTTTCATACCAGTGTCTGGAGGTCACTTTGTGCTTCTCTGCCCTCCAAGTCTCTCTTTCTCACACGAACTGGATTACGTCCCTCCGTCTCTCGTTCCCTTGGCGGAACGACAGTTGTGTTTTTCTTGGTCGTCAACGGATTCTGCAAAAAACCAAAAATAAAATAGGGGGTCTTATGATCGGTATCAGTCAGCAGCTGGCTCTGTAAACTCAACTTATAGCTGTGATTTTAATTCAAATTCTGAACAGATCCAGATTGTCATTAATGTCTTTGGTTAATAAATATATACAGTTAAGTCTCAATAACTTAGATCAACATCAAAAAGTTAATCTATTTCAGTAATTCAATTTAAAATGTATGATGCACAAACAGATTCAGAAGCTTTTTTTTAGATACTTTTATGGCACCAAGTCCTGCTGGAAAATGAATTTAGCCTGACATCAGTTGGAAACATGACGCTTCTACAATTTCCAGGTACTTGGCTGAATTGATTGTGGATTTCTTAAAACCGAGCCGACCGGAATCAGCAGATGACTTGATACCCTAATTGGAGGACTTCAACAAGGGGTTAACAACCCCTAGGGGGTCCACGGAGGTACTGCACGGGGTTTCAAAAGTTTTGGTTGATTAGACTTTTTGTTTATATTCTCCTCTGCAATTTTTTCCACTAATTGAAATGTCTTTAAATCCACATTAACATGAATTAAACACAATGTAGTGAACAGATAAATGGAGGCAGAAGATGTCTTTCAGTCATCAATGCACACATTCAGCGACAGACAGGAGCTCTTTCAAGCTGGGCACCGTTTCATTCATAACACCTGTCCCATCAACCAGGAACCAGAATCAGAGATACTTTAATAATCCCAGGGAGAAATTACTTTAGTTACATTACTCCATCTGTAATAGAGTGACTATAGGACCAGTTTGATATAACACAATTTCATACCATGTATATAATTAGGGGGTCCCTGCTTCATCTCACCATCGGTTTTGGGGTCCTTGGCCTGGAAAACGTTGAAGACCCCTGCCCTAAATCATCACTGACTATTGAAACTTCACACCAGACTTAAAGCAACACGTGTTCTGTGTCTCTACACTCTTCCTCCAGACTCTGCAACTGTTATTTCCAAATAAAATTATAATTTTATTTTCATCTAAAAAAAGTCCAGCCCTCCTGAACCTTGGAAAGACGTTTCTGACTCCTCTTGTTCAGCGCATCTAGCCGAGAGGCCTAACGGAAGGAATACTGTAGCTGCAGCTGATATCCTGGATTAATCTGTATGTTGTGCCTCCTGAAGCACAGCCTCTTGGCCTTATTTTGGTAATACAGGCTTTGCTACAAACTCCTCATAAAGGCTGCAGTTATTCATGCTGCTTACAGACCTTTTTCTTCCACTTATCTTTCTATTTACATGCTGAGACACAGCATTCAGTGCAGTCATCTTCTTTATCAATGACTATTTATAGTTTACAGACATTCTGTATTCCTCTTCCTCAGAACACTTCTGTATTCAACATCCTGTTTCCACGACTACTGTGAAGCATTAAAAATTTCTTTTAAAAAGGACGCCTGGTTGTTGCAGGTTATAAATGTAAAAATCTACAGAAACAAATGAGTTTAAACCTTTATGAAATTAATCTTCCAACTTTCGTTTTTGAACCAACATGTAAGACCTTTCACTGAAATGCCCGCCTGTTCGTAGGAAGACATAAATCCGTCTATTAGTCTACTATTACACGTTTAAAGATGAAGCCAGACGCTGTAAGCTGCTCTTATTTCTAACTTTCTGTGTGTGTCTTACGGAGACATTGAGTGGGTTGATCTCCATGTCTGTGGTGCAGTTGATGGGTCCCTCCGTCTCAAAGTTGTGGATGTAGAGCAGAGAGCCGTTCCCAAAGCGATAAGGCCAGTCCACGTACAGTGAAGCCTTGCTGAATGTACTGGGCCCGTTGTTCAGCAGCTGAAAGAACAGAACCCTGTTAGGATGTGTCGTTCAAATATAATCCTTCTTTTAGTCTATTATCAATTTATTTAAGTGCAGGTTTGTTGGCCAAAGCCTTAAGAAACAAAGCATGGTTCATTTAAAGGCAAATTAAATAAGACGATTCATTCAAAACAACACTGCAAAGCATAAAAATGACCAACATTTAGAAAATTAATAAAGAAATCGCTTCTGAAGAAACAGTAAACACCCTCAGTTTGGACAGAGTGGCTGATTTCTTCCCTTGAGACAGAGGACTGGAGTCTGATGCATTTAGACCTCTGAGCTGCTGAAGAATGTCCAGAGCTCAGTTAAAATAACCCTAACCTAATGAGCATAATAATCTACTGTAGTGGATCTCTGCCTTTTTCTATGAATACCGCCTAAAACTTATGTGGGATCTTCAAGCACCTCCATAATACAAAAAAATACAGCAATATAAGTATATTTTGGTACCGAAACAGTTTGCAATGATGATACAGCTGTTTATGTATAGTTTAAATGTAGTTTTTTTTCTACCACAGCTACAAATATTTTACTTTTGAGTATAAATATAAATCTTTTTTTTTTCCACAGCAGTATTTGAAGCCAAACATGATAATTGCTGCAGAAAGTAATAGATGAGGCACGCCCGCTGATGGCAGATGTAATTCTTAGCAAAAATAGAAATTATGTTAAAAATAGCAAATTGTGTTAAAATAAATGTACATATGTTGAAATGCTGCCAAATCAGAACAAAACACATTAGAAAACCTTTTTTTTTCTTTGAATAATCACAAATCTAGAATAACAAAACTTAAAGGTATAGAGGAGGATGTTCTTTTTCTGTGTGGATCATCAAAATAAGTGATGATTATTGTCAGTCATTCTGATATGTTTACCTAAGGCCGTCCTACGTGCTCTTACGCATTTTTACTTATCGGTGGTGAGTCTGACATAGTGGAAAAATTGGAAATCTTTTGGGAAGTGAGCTTGTATGACCGATGCAAACAGCAACTTTTAACAGAGCGTGCACGAGGAGAAATGGGCTCCTGCATGCTCTCACACGCGTTTAATAGGTGTTCCCTCTTACGCGCGGGTACAGGGTTGTGCATGAGCATATTTCTTTAAAAGTGGAGAGTGCAGGTCATTAAAAAAATTAGTAAAAATGCTCCACTATACCTTTAAAGGAATAGTACACCCAAAATATGATTAGCCTTCATTCTCTACTCACCCCCATGCTGAACAACACTCTGGAGTGCTTTTTTGATATCTCAAATGCATCTGGAGATCTGGGAGGCTTCTTGCTGTCTGCTGACATTCAAATAATGGAGGTCATAGCACCCGAGGCAGAAAGGTCCATAAAAGTCCACAAAAAACGTGTCAATATTCCTCCATACTGCTCGTCCAATGTATTCCAAGTGTCCTGAGTGGGTAGCGTCCATAATTTACTCGAAACGAAGTCATTTAGAATGTTTTTAGAGCATAAACAGTAGTGTATAGGATTTCCTAAAAGCGCGCACATGCGCGTTCACGAGCCTACGGAAACCGCTGCAGACCAAACCAGACGAAAGTGCGCATTCAGCTCGGCAAAGAACTCATGCTCTTCCTCAACACTGAAGTCCTCAGACATTTTTCTTTCGTTGTTTCTTTCTTTGCACAGGTAAACAGCACATTTCTTCTTCTACACTTGCATTATCGGCAGAGCAGACACTGAATGCGCACTTTCATCTGGTTTGGTCTGCCGGCTTCCGTAGCGTTGTGAACTTGCAGGCGCGCGCTTTTAGGAAATCCTATACACTACTGTTTATGCTCTAAAAACATTCTAAATGACTTCGTTTCGAGTAAATTCTGGATGCTACCCACTCAGGACACTTGGAATACATTGGACGAGCAGTATGGAGGAATATTGACACGTTTTTTGTGGACTTTTATGGACCTTTCTGCCTCGGGCACCATAGACCTCCATTATTTGAATGTCAGCAGACAGCAAGAAGCCTCCCAGATCTCCAGATGCATTTGAGATATCAAAAAAGTACTCCAGAGTGTTGTTCAGCATGGGGGTGAGTAGAAAATGAAGGCTAATCATGTTTTGGGTGTACTATTCCTTTAAGGTTTATTAAAAATGCCATTAAGTCCCTGCGTACCACCAGAGGGCACTCTACCACTGTTTAAGAATGACTGATCTAATGCATCTCTTTTCAGTTCATCAGCTGTACAGTTAAGAAGGTAATCATCTTGACCCGTAGGAAGGTTGGCTGACATCATCCCACACTGGATGAACTGGCTGAGGCTGAATGTCTGTCCTAACGTTTATGGGGGAGTGTTGGCCTAGTGATTAGAGCAGTTCGCTTGACCTCTGAGAAGGTTGCAAGTACACCGTTTGATCCCAACAGCCGGCTCTCTGGGTCCCTTAGCAAAGCCCTTAACTCCACACTGCTCCCTCGGCGCCGCACAGTGGCAGCCCACTGCTACCCAGGGGTATGGGTTAAATGCAGAGATTTCATTTCTCCATTGTGAGATAAATTATGTCCTTCCTTCCTTCCTACTTACCTACCTACAGACCTACCTACCTACCTACCCCTAAATCCCTAAATCTCTATATAGATCGGGGACTCTATAGCGGACATTATAGTTAACTAACCATTCGGGCAGATGATAACAAATTTTTGATTCCTGTTGGTCACGTTACTCTGCCTCCCCGTACGGTACCCTGTGCCATCTTTGTCACCGCCAACAAATTATCTGATTCCATGCAAGGAGAGCTCTTGCAAAGCATTCTGGGATATTTCTGCTCATAGAGTGACCATGGATGATCACTACTTTTCAAGGTGCATTGTGGGAAATTGCGGACTCTCTTTTAAAATGGTGTAACCACTATATAGTGCCCTATGTAATTATTATGGTGGACATTCGGACACAGCATCAGCCTTTGCTATATCATCGCACTATTAAAGACTGACTTCTCTAACAGTCATGTTCTGTTTGAACTGTTACAGTCAGGCAGACGCTCCAGATCAATAAAAGTAAAGACAAGTGGATCCAACAACAGATTCTCTCTAAAAGCAACACCAAAAAAAAGGAAATCTAAGTAAATCATTAGTGTATTTTGCCTTGTTTTGAATAGTTTTGAGCAGGACAACTTGTAGGAAAATTGGCCAATAGAATAAAATGATTTGCATTTAAAATAATTATTATTTTAAGCCAAAAAGCTTTCCCATTGTTATTGAACCCATTTACCTGCTTAAATTGAGGGCAAATACGCTCAATACAGTCAGAATCTAAATGTAATTAAGAATTTTTATTTAATCCTTTTAACAAACTGCTTCCGTTATTCTGGGACTGCTTTCAGAATGCTGGGACCCTTTTTCCACCTGGATCCTCGCTGTTTTTCACCCTCATGTCCCTCCGTTTTCGCACAAACTTCCCTCCACTTCCTCACCGCCTCGGCCGTATCTAGACCCAAAGCTAGTTCTTGATTGTCCCTCTTGCGTTGTGGCGTGGAATAACATAGCGAAGACCATGCTTCAATATTGGGCATAAATCAAAATTATCTGCATCATACCTGCAACAGGCTCACTGTGACACCCTGCTGTGGGGATATCAAGCCCCTAAGAGTAAAGGTTACTCTATTCCAGGCTCGGACTGGGAGCGATCTTTCGACCCTGGCAATTTTCCATCTACACCGGCCCACTTATAGACCAAGACTTCTTCAATAATGTTTTGGTTTCAGTATTAACACGGACACGATAGTGACTGCTGCTGCGTAATGTCCACATTTGCACACATACTAGGTCTACAAAGTAAGCCCGAGTGATGTAAAAACACCAACATAAACCAATACAATACAGAGGCAGACAGGGAGTTCTTCAACAATGAATACATGAAAGCTCAGCGGTGTGTAAGCATTCACTGGGAGTCTAGGAGGCATGTGGGCAATGAAATGGAATAATGGAAACAGATGCAAATCCCCATCATGCACTGCAACATTTTTTGCAAAATATTCTAACATAAATTCGCCAAATATAAGAGGAACATCTTAGTTTGGTTTAAAGAAAGCATCTTAGCTTTGTTAAAGAAAGGCTCTGTGTCTGCACCTTAAAGCTCTATCTCTCCGGTTCTTTTCCCTGAAAACTCACTTGGGACAAACTCTTTAAATAAAACTTTAAATAACTTATAGGTATTAAATAACCAGGAGAAATGACAACAAATTCTGATAGAAATTATAATCTTACTCAGATCAGAGAAATTGCTTAGAGTTTACAGAATGGCAGCTGCTCACCTCCAGGCTCACCTCTCATTAAGTGGCCCTGATTAACAGGCATTTTATACATCTCCAGTCTGCCACGTCATCATGTTTTACATCATACATGTTAGCAGATGATTAGACATCCATGACTCCAGCCTTGTCAAAATATTACACTTCGTTCTTAGCTGAAGGACACCGCTTTCAATAAATCTCCAGATCTTTGCCACATACAGAATGAAGATTATAACTGTATACCCAGACAGAGGAACTGTATTAATTAGATCATTTCTGACACGCAACAGGCAGCCAATACTAAGGTGTAATAAACTCACACATCTTCAATGATAATTATCCTAACAGTTTTTTTTATAATTTAATTTGTTGCAAGGATTTTACAGTTTGAAGAAATAGAAAATGACACCATATGCCAACCATCATAAGGATGTGCATGACAAGGAAGGGCTATAGATACCGCATGCATCATTTAGGTAGTTAACATTGGATTACTTCTTCAGCTCCTTGAGTTATTTTCTGTCACAGGTAGGAGCTTCGGTGGGAGTGTAAGTGTTGGGGCCGGTATGATTTAAGGAGGGCCGGCGCTCACGCGCTGAAATTAGGAACGGCCCACCGGGCAAATGCCCAGTATCACAGAATACCAGTCCGAGCCTGCTTTATTCTGTTCAACTGGCTGCATGAAAATCAATAGCACATAAATAAAAGGTTCACGCTGTCGTCAACTAGAACTGTGATGATCAGTTTCTGGTCCTGCTTCCTTTCCCAGGATTAAAAAAGGTGTTTCTGAGGATTTAAAGCTGAAAACACTCTGAGTTATAAAGCAGAAACGGATAAAAGGAAGCATAACTGTATTCTCTGGCATTTCTACCTCATAAACGTGTACAATCAGAGGTCCGATGTCGTCTCCAACCACCGGAGGGTTCTTTGGTTTCCAGTTGGCGATCGGCAGCAGGACCTGAGTGGGAGACGACGACCTGGGAGGAAAACACACAGTTTCCATGGATACAAATCCAGACCGCTGTAATGTTATTATTTATTATATAATTAATTATTATAATGTTGCTGCTCTACTCCAAACATTTAGACATTAAAAATAAAGACAATATGAAGATATATATCAACATCATACTGGAAAAGGAAACCAGCATTAATGTGTCACCCTGACAGGTTTATCCGGTCCAGAATAAAGCTGAAACTGATTAGAATAAAGCTAATAACACTCCATGTCTGCATGGGTTAAATGTGTCCATTACCCTCTGATGGAGACTTTGGAGAGGATGGCCAGTTGGGTGACCTTGGAGACTCGAGGACTTGTGTTTTGAAACTGGTTAGAGCTGAAAAACAATCAAATTCAATCAATGATTAAATGAATAACGTGCACCTTCTCTGTGCTGGAAGATCCATTTTTAATTCATCTTCTCATTTGACCAACATAGTTCTTCTGACAGGAGGTAACATAAAGGCTTTGAAGGGAAGCAGCCAGAATCCTGACCCAAATCACTTAATATTAATATTAATACTTAAAGATTAATAAAAGAGAAAAACAGAAAATTCCAGCCACTAAGTTTTCACTAGAGTTACTAGTGTACTTCACTAAGAGTTTCATTAATAAAATATCAATTAAGATCTGTTCAAAGGTTATTTAGAAGGTATTGAACTTTTTTTTTTGATGAGCTTTACTGTATGGCTCCTTAGTATTATAACTGTCTTTTCAGAGATTTCTCTCCCATGTTCTAATCAGCAAAGGTTCGGTCAACATCTGCTAAAGACAAACTATTTACCTTACTAATTATTAATATGACCTTCTACTGACTGCTGTCATTTAACTACATTTCACACTAAATTGTTTGTGACAGAGAGAAGAAAACAAAGTAATGAATCATGAAGGTACCAAACAGCAAATACGCATAGTGTAGAGCGGATGTAGATTTGAGCAATCAGAGGCTGCAGCTCTACGTTCAGCTCTACCTGCAGTTCTACTTTCAGTTCTACCTACAGCTCTATGTTCAGCTCTACCTGCAGTTCTACTTTCAGTTCTACCTACAGCTCTATGTTCAGCTCTACCTGCAGTTCTACTTTCAGCTAAATTTCATTAGCAAGGATTTCCTTGAGGAGGAAAAAAAAAACGACAGATTTTTATTTGTAAAAACATTTTTTTCTGATTCATGTTCCATTCCACCAAAGAAAGTTTGAAGCTGTAATGTGAGAAAATGTGGTAAAGGTCAAGGGGTGTGAATTCTTATTTAGGGCAGTTTACTCATATATTTATTCATTAAATCAATGATCTTTTAAAATAAAAAAGGACAAATTCAGGCTCACTGATGTTGGATTTAATTAACATGATCATGGTTTTAATTTTTTCCCCCCTCGAGTAACGTTTTAGGGAGCTGGTTAAACTATTGGAAAAATGCAAGTTGAGTAAACGTTTGTTGTAGTCAGCAAGTACCAGAGAATTGAGGAGGAGTGTGACCAAAAAAAGCTGAAACCTCTCATTAACATAGTTCTGTATCCCTCCCCCCTCCCCCGCTGCTCTCTGCCAAAGACGCGCAAACATGCAGGCGGAGGCGGGGTGTTCGCTGCTTCTTTCACTTTCAAGAGAAAACAGCTTAGCTTTAACTGCTGGAGTTACATGATGGGTTGTGTTTGGGTGGGAGTTCTGGTTCTGTTCTCTGAGGAAACACATGAACTTTCATTCATTCATAAACAGGCTGTAGATAGAAAATCATTTTACAGATAAAGATGTTGCTCTTTCTTTAGTCAAGAGAGTTAATCTATCTGCAGTACATCCATCAATAGTTATATTTTCGCCACTCAGTTAAAAGTCAGACTCCACATAAGATGGATAATCTGCCTGATATGGAGACATCTGCAATAACTATTAAAAATATCTCAGAAATAAAATAGTAAACTGGATCAAACTAAAGAGGAAAAAAAAAAAACTAATGTAACTAACTAAAATATTTTTATTTCACTGCTTTTTTCTCATATTTTTCTCTTTTCTATAACTTTTCATTATTGCAAAACAACCCTTCAGCTGGAAAAACATTTCAATAGTCACTCCTCCTCATAAAATAAAGCCATTCTCTGCTGCAGCCAGTAGGGGGAGCTGGACTCACTTGAGTTCAAATGAGTGGATTCTGCTGAGGCGGCAACAACACCTACCTGACTATCTGAAGGTCAAACTTGATTGAAGTATCCTCCTCTGACAGCTGGTGAACACTGAACCTCAAATCTGCTACGATCTGACCAATCAAACCACAGAAAGCAGCAGGAGGGGACCAATGAGAGAGCAGGAAGAGATACACACACAAAAAAAACATGTTAGAAAACAGCAGGTAGAGATTTTTCATCATTAAAAAAATATTTTAAACAAGATACCGCTAAGAAAGAGACTTGTAAAAGAAATCACCCCCCCTGCAGTTTATTTGGTCACTTAAAAAAACACAAACATCAGGCTGATTTATTGGGACATGACAGGTAGTATGATGTATGACATACAGCAGCGGTGCCCAACCACCGGCCGGGGACCGTTACCGGTCCGTGTGTCATTTGGTACCAGGCCGCACAAAAAAATAGTGTGTATATATATATATATATATATATATATATATATATATATATATATATATATATATATATATATATATATATATATATAATTTATTGACAATCAAAGTCTGAGTAAAGTTTTATTTTGAAATACATAAAAAATTGCGGTATTCTCTCCCAATTACATCAGTCTCTTGACACAGGTAAATTCAGTTCAAGACTCATCCTATCTATAACATCCTATCTTTGTGAAGCGGGATTTTCTGCGGTTACAGCGACCAAAACAAAGCTACGGAGCAGACTGGACATCAGAAGCACACTTCGTCTGTCAATTTCTCCGATTAAGCCTAGATGGGACCGGCTTGTTGTTTTATTTTTATGCTGTTTGTGTTTGATTTTATCATTTTACTTGATCGTATCATTGGACACATTTATTAAAAAAGGATAATTTTGCAATTTGTGTTTCTTTGTTTAATATAATCCCGACAATACGTAATAAGTTTGTGTTTGTAACATAACAAAAAATAAAACATTTCGGGATCATGGCATATCTTTCCTTAGCCTGACAGACTTAGCTGTGTTTACACAGAATGTGGGTCTGGAAATGAGCTGGAATTCAAAGGCAGGACCAACAGAGTCAGCAGAAGCAGTTCAGAACCAAACAGATAACTATTGGTGTTTTTTTTGGTTATTTTAAGAAAAGCTTTTAAAGCAGTCAGTTGTGGAAATTTGTGATAAGAGCAGCCCTTTGGGGACATGATAAAGGGCTTTACTAAAACAAAGCTCAGTTGCAGCTTCAAATTAGCCACTTTTCATATTTTACTCTGTAAACTTGTGGTTTTAGATTCTACAGATGCAAAGTGTTGGCCACCTTCAGTTCCCCTTCACTGACCTTAGTGCCTCCCTTCATGGGGTTTCCAAGGTCACACACCACCATCTTGGTCTCATTCTCCCTCTTGTAGGCGCAGGAGAGCCTGGAGAGGGCCTGCAGAAAGCACAGGAAGAACAGCAGAGCTTTATTTCACCAGAAGAGGAGAATTATCTGTTCCATGCTTCTATGGTTCAATGGTCACTTTATTAATATTAATTAAAAACGGATTATTTAAAAAACATGTTTACTGATAAAATAATTAAGCCTAACATCAGACAGTAAACTGCTGAAATAAACCATGGGTCAGCCAGCTCTGCTCCCATCTACTGACTTCCTGTCAGCAGATCAGAAGAGACCAAAATGTTTGCTAGAAAAGATAAGTTCCGATCTGAAGGTTTAGTTTATCACTAAACCAGATCAGGAGCAACAGGTTCCTTCATGCTAAATTTAGGGCGTGGATCCAAAGCGAATTGTCCTGTTTTTAATGTGAAGTGGATTTAGGGATAAAATATTTACCTGACTGCGAACAACCCCGGTAAAGTCGGCCTGCTGAGGGGGGTAGACGTAGAGCTCGGCCTCGTAGGCCCCTTCGCCCTGATTCTCAGCGGTCACCTTTAGGGTCAGAGCGTTGTCATCGCCGATGTAGATCTGTTCACGGTCGCTGCAGCCAATCAGAGGACAAGAAGCTTAAAACTTCCAACCTTTTAATAACTGTTATCTGTCTGTTAATTGCTTTTATTGACTGTTCCACCAACCTCTCCACCGACAGCCTGAGGTCAGGTTTACAGATGTTGTCATCCCCACAATCCAGTAGAATGTGAGCCTTACAGAAAGTTACAAGAACAGGATGTTTGAAACACAAGACGACAGGAGGAGACAACAAAACAGGTCTGTTTAACCCTTTAAAGGGCACTCAGTGAAATACTTTGAAAATCAAAGTTTTAAGCCAATAGTGTTATTGGAATCCAGGACAAGACCTTATTACCTTTATTACCTTTGTAACATTAAAAAAATATGGATATTTGGATGGGAAAAATTAATGTCTGTGTAATAAGAAATACAAACTTCTTGAATATATTAAGAAAAATAACAAAAGAAATTCATGAAAACATTCTGAGAGTGAAAGAAACATTTTTTTGGTTCAACATAACCTTAGAGGCGTACCATAAATGATAAATTATGAACAGTTTAGTTTGTGCCTTCAAGTCTTCTGCCCACAGGAAGATATTACTTGGATATAACCTAATGGAATATCTTCAGAACAGCTCCAAATGACACAAAACTCTTATGGGTGGAGTTTTCTTTTAATTTAACCTAACAGTCATGTTTTTGCATGGTGGGAGGAAGCCGGAGTACCCGGAGAGAACCCACACATGCACAGGGAGAACATGCAAACCCCAGGCCAGGAATCAAACCCAAACCTTCTTGCTGCAAGGCAGCAGTGCTATCCCTGCTCCACTGAGCATTTACATTTTTACCTTTTTTCTTAACTTGATAACTTTTTTTTTTTTTTTTACTTAATTTACAGTAAGCAATATATCATTCAAGGGCTCATCTACTTAATCAAATGCCAAAATAAGATGTGCAGCCATATAGCAGTATCTTTGTTGAATGGCTGGATATAGATCTTGTGTTTCTAGACCTCACTGAGGGATGGGGGGAATCAATTTGTAAGGGGTATGCAAGTGATCAAAAATGCTAACTTGCCCTAGAAAGGTTTAAGAAAAAATGAAAATCAGCCGTTTACTGCTAATCTGCCTCGAGGCTGAATAACCTGGAGTCTTTTATCTACACATTGAAATTAATCAATTAGGAAGCGACCAATGAAACCAGCTTTACTAACAGCCAACACTGAGCTTCACCGGAGCTCTATGCTCATATATGTGCTGACGTTCTGTCCAGGTTCTAGAAAGCCCACCCCCTGCCCCACCCTCGTTAAGTTTACCTGCCTGCTGACGCTTTGCTGCACCCGGTTATTGATAATGGGCAGCAGTCCGGTTTGATCTGCAGCCAGCTGGTAGTCCAGACTGTAGTCCATCACCACGGAGATGGGAGTGATCTTATCCCGAAACTCACGATCATCCTGGAAGACAAAGAGAAGGGAATTAGATCTGCAGTTTCAGACTTAAGAAACCTGGGAAGTCAAGTAAAGCAGAAATATTCAATGTTTTTGTTTATATCAATAAGAAAAGTTTTAGTAGAAATTCATATGTTTAGGGACACTTTGACAGACGAGGGCCTTGGGGAAATCATGGACTCTTTGGTCGCACGGTGAGGCATGTTCTATGACGACTTTTCAGAGATAAACTGTGATGAACTGATCTGACAGGTTCTGATATTTAAAATGACAATCTAATGGAGTGACGGCTGCTACCAGCTACATCTATCAGCCAACAGAAACGCAGCTGCTGCCTGAGATGCACCACATTAATATCCAATAGAAAAGACTGATGTTCAACTTCAACCTGCAGGATTTTTATGATCCAAAGAGAAACATTTCCAAAAAAACCGCAAGAACATCATAGCAGTAACCATGGAAACTGCTAATAAATAAGGAGAATCATCTGCAGCACTAAACTGAAACAACTTTTATAAGGGGAGAATTTTGTGAATAGTAGCAGGATAGACTCTCAAACAGTATTCCTTATAAATAAAAATAAAAAAAAGTAACAAACTTTTTTGATTTCTGAACCAGTCATGTAGTAGCTAATATTAATAAAAACAGTAACAAGGTGCATCAATCCTGACAGCAAACAGGTGCATTTGTTAGATTACATGGCAATAAACCAGAGAGCCTTTATACTGATTGAAGCCAATGAACTGCAAAAAGTAATTATATTGTCCCTTGATTTGAGAATTTATGTATATTTGCTGATGGAAAAAGATAATCTCAGTTTACAATAAGAAAAATAACTGTATTGTCCAATTTGTAAGTGCATAATATTAAATATATTTCAATTTAAGGAAGATGGTGCTTAATTAAATATATTTATGCTACAGAAATTGTATTTATTATTTGAAGATTATAGGACTTATTTTGTTTTGGGTTGTCTTTGGGAAGATGTTTGATTTAAAATGCAGCTAATTATGTTTCTTTAATTGACTGTTTAATGCAGCAGGTATGTAATATAGAGGTGATACATTATACCAAACCTTCAAATATCTGTAAACTATCATCCTAAATTAGTCACTTTCCCCAGCAACAACTGCTTCGAAATCCGTCTTTTGTCCAATCTGTTTCGATGTCTAGCAGCACTCCCAGATCTGGCGCACAGATAAAGTTTCTTACTGGAGTAGGTCAAAAGAGTAAATAGTGATGCACAAAGTGCGTCGAAGTTTACGTTTTGCCAAGGATTAATGATTTCATGCCGTATGGTGCGTGACGAAATACTTTCATAAGATCACACAAAAATTGAACAGTATATGAAGGGAATGCTCATCCTATCCTATCTGCAACTTTCATTGTAAAAAGCAAATAGATTATAAATATGTGCAAAAATAAAAAAGTGGAATCATGGGGCTTTAAAAGACATGTTATATGATTTAATAAATAGTTGATGAGAGTCAAGTGAACTAAAAGCTAACATCTGAGACTTTTCAATTGGTAAAAAAGAAAAAAAAATCTACTTTTTTGCAACTTTAAAAATAATATCCCACTTTTGGTAAAACCAGAGGAGTATGAATAGTAATTCAAGGCACTTTACGTAGCCAAACATTGCTGTCATAATTCTGTAATAATATCTCACTCTCTGCCCTAATAAGGCATCAGTCCCTTGAAAAGCTGTGCAAATAAAAGGTTAAACAGCTTAATTTCCTTGGGAACAAAGTGGAGGAGGAGAAGGGAGGCTGGGGTTAAAAGAAGAAAACTGATGGTAGAAAGTCACCTCCGAAAATTATTGAAACACTATTGACCTGATCTTTAGAAGGTTTACGTCTCCTAAAATGTGCAAATGTGTTTAAACGCACAAAAACTGTAAAAGGCACAGTTTTGCTTTTGTAATCAGCAGATAGTATGTTTGTAAGCCTTTGTCTGCATGTTTGCCTTCTTCAAAATCCTGTTTTAATGACCAAAGTGAGCAAATTCAAAGATAAGGTAATAAAAATGTAAATATTTACCATCTGCCAAGCACTTTTTACTAATCTGAAGCTCACTTTTGCGTCTTTTTTTTTTAGCACTTCTTGACAAGGCATTATGGAGTTTCAACTAAGTTATTTTCATTACTTAATTTCTTACTTTTGTTGTGGCATTTGGAGATTGGCGACCTAAAGTGCACTATAAATATCATGGATGCAAGGAAAGAGAGATGAACACTAATGAGCTGTAGAAATAAACCTACATTGCCTTCTGCAGTGTTTAGAAAACTTCATGACCACAAATTGAAGAAAATAAATTCATTGGGGTTTAATACTCTTTCTCACCCTTAAAAAGACGTCCTGCTCCTCACAGGCGAGTTTGTTGCTGATCACCGTCGTATTTTTAGAGTACTGAAACTTCTGACTGAACAGGAAGAGCGTGCGTTTGGTTGCCTCCTTCTGCTTCAGGCGATCCAGAGTGAGGTCCACACTAAAACCTGGGGGAGGAAATAAAAGCCCACATGAGAGGGAATCACATGCCGTCAGTCTATTACTCACACATGAAATTAAACGAGATCAAATAAAGTGGATAGCAGAGTAAGGCCCTCTCCCCTATATGTTGCTGCAAGCTGTTTGGCTTAAGAAAGGAGTTTTAAAAAAAAAATTGTTTTCTTGATTGGAATGAAAACAAAATTGACACTGTTGGGTTTAAAACCTGAGGTGGGCCACTTTTCACATAGCATTTTCACTGGTAAGATTCCGTTCACAGACTGAATTACCAAGTCAAAATTCATCCAGAACATAATTATTTTAGAGACTCTTGGAAGTTAGTTAAGAATGTGGTGGTCATCACATTAAAAAATGGTGCAGAGAAAGAATATCCACATATTTTCAAGCATCCACAAAAAGGGGCTGCAATAGTTACTGATGTAGCCTGATTCTGGGTAGAGTGGAGGAAAGAGATGGTAGCAATGGCATCAGAATGACCTGTCCGATTTAAACAACAGCTGGTGTCATTGATAGACCTTAATGTTAAATACATTCTGCTGGTTCTAAGCTTTAAATCAGGGAGTGATTCTTAAAGTAAGGAGTCTGCCCCCTAGAGCTACCCCAGTTGGAAGATTTTATGGATTAATATCTAAAGAGACAAATCACTTTTTCCATAGTAACAATTGTTGGTACCAGTATGTTCAGCTGCATCTGAAACGGTTTGCTGACACTAATACCCATTTCCTGAAAGACCTGTTTAAACCCAGGAACAATCAGTGGCAGTGGGAACAGCTCACTGACGCATGTCTAGCCAGGTCAAACGACTGGGCAAGCAACCCACATTAAAATCGCCTCAGCTCTGACCGGCATGCTGTGGGAACAGCAGACCTGGCTTGACACTCTAAATTATTTGATGACTTTGAGGGCAGTGTAAGCACGTCACATCGCACCGGTCTCATGTGTTAAATAACAAGCCCAAACAACTCTTCTTGTATTTGCGAAACATGGCACAGCACTAGCAAGATAGAGAGATTTGTGAGCTCCTCATGATCCACTGAGAAGAGGAGATTCATCAGCAGTTTTCAGGCACCGTTAGAGTATGCTCTGTCTCCTGTCCATGTTGCTCTCCTTTATTTACTTCACAGATTTCATCTGTGTTGTTGACATTAGTAAAAAACTCACCCAGCGCAATGCCGTTATCAGACATGCAGTGGTGGGGGACAGTGGCCACAGAGCTTGCCAGCAGGAGGTTAGACTCAGCTTTTCGGTCAAATGGGGAAAAAAAACAACTGAAAAGTAGATTCATTCATGTCCAGTGTATCCACTCAAAGAAGCTCTTGGGATTAATGCTACTTGCAGTCTCCCTCATGGCTGTGTGAACCACAAAGTGGCCATAAAAATTTGATGTTAAAGGGATCCACGATTACTTGTAGCAATAGCCTTGTTTGAAAAATTATTAGTTTTGGCACAAATACTGAAAGTGGTTTTGTTTTAATGATAAAACATTTTCGCATGGATGTTGCCATTGTGCTGCAATGCAATCTGGATAAATGATGTATGCAAAGTCTTGTAGCACTAGCATTAGCCCTATCCAACGAAAAACTGCAATGAGTAACATTAAGTTTTCAGTTTGAGCCAGAACGCATTGAAATTGATAAACAGGTATGAATCACAAGAAGGTTTTTGTTTGAGCGGCTGCTGCCAGGATATGCTAGCCTAGATGGAGAGCTGTGCTAGCAAGAGCTTCAGAGCTATACAACTGAAGCTTTATACAAATAGCATATTAGAACAATGTGTTTCTCAGACTGCTTTACTGTGACTTTAAACAGTCGTTCATTATTTTCCTATTTGATTTTGATTTCAGGTTAGCTCAAGATAATGATCAAAAGCCAAACACGTTTGTTTTTTTTAACAGATATCTCGTCTATAAATGGCTCCAGAGACCTTTGAGGAAGTGATGCAGTGTGACATTGTCTAAATTTACACCAGGCAATGTTAGCCTTCCAGTCTTTACTGTGGTAACCACACAGGTGGCTTCTCTCTTTACATAAGTAACTGCACTTTAGTGGACCCATCGGTGAAAATTCCTGATGGTTGCAGACGAACCAACGGTTATTGGTTTGATTCAGGACAATGAGCGGTTTGAAAAAAAAATATTATTCATGAATGTGTTGTTTGACCAGAACAGACAAAATAATGCCAAAGACGGTGTCTGTTCTTCCTTGCAAAGATTAATTATTACTGTTTGGAGAAAGACCAGCAATCTCTCTTCTTTTGAGTCTATAAATGGCTCCAGAGACCTTTGAGGAAGTGATGCAGTGTGATATTGTCTAAATTTAAACCAGTAAAACCAACTCAGGTAATGTTAGCCTTCCAGTCTTTACTGTGGTAGCCACACAGGTGGCTAGCAGACAGCTATGATCAGTAGCATGTCCTGCAGCTGTTTTACTCACTCAGAGAGGATGGAGCTCCAACGCCGCCAGCAGCCAGACAGTACTTCACTTTAAAACTAAAAATAAAGTAAAATCAGTCAGATTTATAAGAGTAGAAGCAGGTTCTGAACAAATCTAAATGTTTGAATAGACACAAATCTGTTGGTTTCAGTTTAATATATGAAAGCAAATATGGAACTTAAGGATCATGGATAGCTGTAGTAGTAATCAGTGCTACCAGCCAAAAGTTACCTTCAAAAGCTCATAAAAGAACAGAAATCTATTTTTATCAGAAATCATACTGTGTCGGGATAAAAAAGGACGTCTCATCTGAAAAGGGAACACTCACCATGACACAGCAGTGCTGGTACCAGGAATGGTGCAGGATTTTTCCTCTGAGTTGATGATGGAGGGGGTTATTTCTATAGTAGCGTTCACATTGATTACTGGACGAGCTCTGATGCACAGAAAAACAGAAAAGGCCAAATCACTTCCCACATATTCATGGCTGACTAAAGGTGACCAACTCTAGTAGGTTCATGAAGTTTTGTTACAATAAATACAGATTTAAGGTTCAGTATTTACAGAGAAGATTTTCTTGGATTAGGAAGGGTTAATGTATTGTTATACGAAGGAGTAAATATAAACTATGCAGTGAATATTCCTGTGTGCAGTTAGGAGCAAACGTGCCCTCAGCTTCTATAAAGCCAGTAGGAGTGAGGTGAATGAAAAACAGTAGCTCTTTGATATCAGAGGTGGCCTCGCTCATTAAACTCCTCACTTTTAGTCAGAAGCATCACACAGCCACAGCAGGGGACTACATCCCCCACTACACACACAAACCCACCCATTCGTTCACATGTGCACCACACACATACCAGGACACAGAAAATTAGATTTAGATGGGATTACCTGTATAAAATGGCTTTGTCTGCTCCAAACGCTCCAACTATTAAATCTATTGGACAAGATCACAGTTGGGTTTTATTCCCAGCAGCATGTTAGCTCTTTTCTGAGCCTCTCTATAACATGTTTGTGTGAGTTTCTGTTATTTTCTATTTTTACCTGGATATCCATTTTGATCGATGTCGGTATTTCCTGTCATGGAATATCCAAAGCTAGCAGGCATGTAGCTGGACGCCCACTTACCCTTCAGGACCTGCGAAACAGACAAGATGTGATGGAAGTAGAACTTTGTTTTGAACCACAAATGTGCCAAACCCTGATTCAGCTTAAAGGCAACTTCAAACTCTTTTAATTAAAAGAAAAAACACAACACCTGATGCTTAGATTGAAGTATTTTTATGTTAAAGGCTCTTATTGTGAATGTCTGAAGGAAATGGTTCCTCAGTTTAATGCTACTCAGAAATAAAGACACTAATTAAACAAACTCAGACAAAATCCCCCATATTTCTACTCCAACAACTCTGCTATGGGATAGAAGCACATGGCTTTATGCTCCACTTGAACTATTAAATCGATAAGTTAAACAGATAAACCATCCTTTTAATAAAAATATTTTTGTTTGGCTAAAGCTCAACGGATACTTGGAAAGGTGGCTAGGAGGCTAAGGACTAGCTACTGTACATGTCCTTTTTCTGCGTTTAGTTAAAGAAGCCTTCTTTCTCTGCAGTTATCGAGATCAGAACAGCTGAATTTAACCCTTTCAAACATTGTTGATCTTACCATAGTCACTATCTACAGTTCTTATAACAATTATTATCTCTACCACTAAAGGACATACACCTGGGTCCTGTTTGAGGTCTCCAGCTCATCGCTCAACACCATCAACCCACATATCATCTACCAGAAGTCCAGCCAGCTAACAGTACCGGCCTACACATGCCTGACCGAGGCTGGGAGGCATCTTCTCTTGCACAAGAACAATCAGAACGGGCGACACCCAGGGTTGTTTTCTTCGCCCACTTCTCTTCTCTCTTTACATAAGTAACTGCACTTTAGTGGACCCATCGGTGAAAACTCCTGATGGCTGCAGACGACCCAACGATTATTGGTTTGATTCAGGACAATGAAAGGTTTGAAAAAAAATTATTATTGATGAATGTGTTGTTTGACAAGAACAGACAAAATATTTCCAAAGACGGTATCAGTTCTTCCTTGCAAGTATTAATTATTGCTGTTTGAAGAAAGACCAGCAATCTCTATTTTTTTTGAGTATGACTAGGACTTTTTCGATAACAATTTAGTGTTACGAACAGGATCTCCTTGTTTGATGTTTCTGAGAGCTGGGACATCAGTCAGACTTTAAAGGACGGAGGACTTCTGACTTATGCAGTAAAAACGGCGGACACGTAACAGCATAAGTATAATTGTTTTTGGACACGTAATAGGTGAAGCTGTTCCTAATTTATGATGAGCTTTTAATTTCAGAGAGGTATATGCTCCAGTTTGTGAATAAACAAAAAACACAACATCTGGTTTCACAGCTTACAGGTCCAGTGTATTTATTGCTTTAATCTTTTCAAAGGTCAGCTGCGGATTCCAAACTGAATTGATCTTTTTCTCCGATAACAACTGACCTTCTCCAATGCCATCCACAAAATTACTGTCAGCTGCATTTCACTGTTGACATTCACCTTAGGCTAATGTCTAAAGCAAACTGTCTAAGTTTACCTGAGAAGCTGTAGCGTTGAGCCCCAACGCGTTGCCATTATGGATGTAGACCAAGCCGTTTCTGTCTGCGCCTCCATAGGGAGCAGAGATGGCCACATCTGAGAGTGGAGGAGACAGGAGTAACATAACCACTGGGATTAGTGTTGGTCTTTTGTAACAAATTAGCATCATGGAAATTAAATGTAAATTAGCAACAAGATTCAGTTTTGTTATGTGAATTAAATAGTCTGAATCCTTCAAGTCATAATGGCTTTGATGAGTTCCTATATGTTTAAAAACCTTTTTTGATGACCCAAACATGACTACAGGGTATAAACTAGGAAAAACATTGCCCTAAAAATGGTAAAGGATCTAACCATTGTATCCATCCTTGTCCAGGTCCCCCACTGCTGTGATGGCAGAGCCGTATCTGGCATAAACCTCTGATCCTGTCAGCAGCTCAGGCTGAAGAAATGAGAAGCCGCCTCTACCGAGGTACACAGACACCTGAAGAGAAGACCCAACTGTTAGCTAAAGCAGCAAGAAATCATCTTTCCCTCATGTGTTTTCAGTGTTCCTGGATCTAAGGTTAAATAGTTTATTTGTCACTTCATGGAAAAATTGGAGCCAATCCAGTCATCTTCAATAATCAAGCATTTTTAAGTATCCCTATAAAAAGGCAAAATATTCATCCTGAATTTTAAAAGAAAGAAATCCTCTCAAATGATGTAACACAGATATTAAATGGGAATCAGTTTAAAGAGTGGTTTAATTTAAGAAACAACTGTATATATATTTTGTTTACAATGTGAAATTAACATTTGGAAACAGAAATATTGATATGATTATTATCTGCAGAGCAGCATGCCTGCAGGTGTGACTCATTGATCCATCTCTGCTTAGTGCAGCTAGAAGCCAGCATGTACAGGTGCTGGTCATAAAATTAGAATATCATGAAAATGTAGATTGATTTCAGTAATTCCATTTAAAAAGTGAAACTTGTATATTATATTCATACATTACATACAAACTCATATATTTCAGATGTTTATTTTGTTTAATTTTGATGATTACAAATGACAACAAATGAAAATCTCAAATTCATCATATCAGAAAATTAGAATATTGTGAAAAGGTTCAAAATTGATGGCCCCTGGTGCCACACTCTAATCAGCTAATTAACTCAAACCACCTGCAACAGCCTTTAAATGGTCTTTCAGTCTAGTTCTATAGGCTACACAATCATGGGGAAGACTGCTGACTTGACAGTTGTCCAAAAGACGACCATCGACACCTTGCACAAGGAGGGCAAGACACAAAAGGTCATCGCTAAAGAGGCTGGCTGTTCACAGAGCTCAGTGTCCAAGCACATTAATAGAGAGGCGAAGGGAAGGAAAAGATGTGGTCGAAAAAAGTGTACAAGCAAGAGAGATAACCGCACCCTGGAGAGGATTGTGAAACAAAACCCATTCAAAAATGTGGGGGAGATTCACAAAGAGTGGACTGCAGCTGGAGTGAGTGCTTCAAGAACCACCACACACAGACGTATGAAAGACATGGGTTTCTGCTGTCGCATTCCTTGTGTCAAGCCACTCTTGAACCACAGACAGCGTCAGAAGCGTCTTGCCTGGGCTAAAGAGAAACAGGACTGGACTGCTGGTGAGTGGTCCAAAGTCATGTTCTCTGATGAAAGTAAATTTTGCATTTCCTTTGGAAATCAAGGTCCCAGAGTCTGGAGGAAAAGAAGAGAGGCACTTCATCCACGTTGCTTGAAGTCCAGTGTAAAGTTTCCACAGTCAGTGATGGTTTGGGGTGCCATGTCATCTGCTGGTGTTGGTCCATTGTGTTTTCTGAGGTCCAGGGTCAACGCAGCCACATACCAGGAAGTTTTAGAGCACTTCATGCTTCCTGCAGCTGACCAACTTTTTGGAGATGCAGATTTCATTTTCCAACAGGACTTGGCACCTGCACACAGTGCCAAAGCTACCAGTACCTGGTTGAAGGACCATGGTATCCCTGTTCTTAATTGGCCAGCAAACTCTCCTGACCTTAACCCCATAGAAAATCTATGGGGTATTGTGAAGAAGAAGATGCAATACACCAGACCCAACAATTCAGAAGAGCTAAAAGCCACTATTAGAGCAACCTGGGCTATCATAACACCTGAGCAGTGCCACAGACTGATCGACTCCATGCCACGCCGCATTGCTGCAGTAATACAGGCCAAAGGAGGCCCAACTAAATACTGAGTGCTGTACATGCTCATACTTTTCATGTTCATACTTTTCAGTTGGCCAACATTTCTATAAATCCTTTGTTTTTATTGGTCTTCAGTAATATTCTAATTTTCTGATATGATGAATTTGAGATTTTCATTTGTTGTCATTTGTAATCATCAAAATTAAACAAAATAAACATCTGAAATATATGAGTTTGTATGTAATGTATGAATATAATATACAAGTTTCACTTTTTAAATGGAATTACTGAAATCAATCTACTTTTTCATGATATTCTAATTTTATGACCAGCACCTGTATTTTCTGTCTGCTTAAAGGAAACAGATTTCTCTCATTGGTACCTTTCTGACCACAAAAACTGAAAATCCGACCTGTATGTTTAGTATTTCACACACTGGTGCCAGATTATTGTTGATTGGATAGATATGCAGGCCGAAACATAATACAGAGCTGTTGTTAGTTGTCATTCTCATAAAGGAACATACGGTATTTCAGGGTTCTGATAGAGTTCTTAGAGAAAGGACTTTTATTAGAAGCCTGATAGCGTACCATGTCAGCCACCAATAAGCAATTATTATTTCAAATGCTGCTAACCTTATTTTTTTTAACAAATTGGTTACTGTAAGTTTATTTTATCCATAGGAATAAGTGACTTTGTTTCTATCTTTTTCACCAGAATTAACACCAAAAAGCCTGAATTGCTGTTGTTGTAAGCAGCAAGAGTGTTGAAATCATATTTTAACTTGTTGCCTTCAGTGTGCAGCAATTAGAAAGGTGTTACCTCTGCATTACTCTAAGCTATAGACTGCATGAGAAATTAGGATCACTGCTCCACATTTGCTGGAAACTCATTAAATAAGACTTTGAAGCAGAAATATGACAGATAAACTAAAAGGCTTGATGAAAGGCTTTATGAAACATTTTGACAAAAACTTTAAGAATCAATTCACTCCTGCACAAAAAAAAGCAGGAAAAATTATTATATTGGTTAAAAATCAGCTATAAGTTAGCAAATAATCCTAATAGTATTGTAACCCTAAATAACAACTCATGAAACCTGCGTCATTTCAGAGTAAAATAAAAAAAATATGATTGTTATATATAATAGCACTGATTGTTATATAAATAGTCTTGTAATAGTTTGGCAGAGTAAGATTCCTTTTTTTTTACTTTAAAAGGAAAGGTAGTTTAATGTTAGTACATCTGCAGTTGGACTTAAAAAAATGCATTAAAAAAAACAACAACAATAGGTAAACAAAAGGTGTTGCTTCTTTACTTAACCACAGAACACCAGATTGTGTCTCTATGAGTGGAAATATCTCCAAGGAGACAAGTTTGTTTTTCTGCTACTGATTAGTTGCAAAATGCAACCTATATTCAGCGTCATCATCACAGCATAGGTATTCAGGATGCTTTTTCCAAAAGTTTTTTATTTTTTTTTTATTTGGTGGGTACATTAAGACTATCGTCACACTTCAGGCTAATCTGACCCAAATCCAATCCATTTCCTCAAATGCAACTCATAACAGATTTTTTCACACCCGTCTGAACACCCCAATTGCTATTTATCAGTCCAAATTTAATAACATTTTATTTAAAAAAAAAAACAATATTATTTTCATTGGTGGATCATCTTCTTTACCTCCCAAAATTATGGGAAAATAAATGTATTTAAAAAATGTTTTACTTATTTATATATAATTTTTTCAGCGTGCCTGGGAGGCAGATACTAGCCTGGGTGCCATTCCGAAATTAGTCCCGCCCACAACGTTTGAGGTCGGGAAGTTCGGTCTGGCATTGCTCAGTAGTAGCGCGAGTATGCTAGCACAATATCTGGCGGGCCAATCAAATTGTCAGGGCGGGCTTTATACGATGATGGACAGATGATCAACAGTAACGTAATCAACCACGTGACTAAAGGGCGCATGGGTGACAACAACAATGGCTGCCGCTGGAGAGTTGAGGTGTGTAGATTCTGCTATTAGGTCTGTTCTAGAAGATATCGACAGCAAATTAATTTTAAAAGAGGAACAGAGAAACGCGATCAAGGCTCATCTTCTTATTCTAGGCGTGCAACTGCACGCTTTGATTTTTGTTGACAACAACTATGCCTGGCTTAACATACGTCACGCACTCCATTGCTCTTATTGGTTGTAGGTCTATCCAATTGAGTGTAGAGGCATTTTTTTTGGTTCGTTCGAAACACGCCCCATGATCACAGCTCTATGGAGCAGTATCAGACTCATATTCTGACTAGAATTGAGTAGGACTACGTCAGGCTAGGCAGATACACCATCCTTCTATTGTTTTCCAACAGAGATAGGACCAAAAACATCATCTTGAGTGCAAGCTTTAAAAAGGATCAGTAAAACCCGGAGTCCAAAATTAGCATTGAGGTTGAATTATTTAGGCTTAAAATGAAGAGATGAGGAAGTTTCATGAATTGACCATTGTTTAAGTGAATGATGCAGCAGAGAAAAGCTTTTTCTAATTAACATAGAAGATAAAGAAAATAATAAAGGATGAAATGGGGAAGCACTTAGGAGGTTTGTGGTCGGCTTTTAAAAAGGCTGTTTTATTTTAACCGACTGTTTCGTGGTCCTACCTCCAGCGCAGCCTCCAGGAAGCTGCTGCCTTCTCTCTCCAGCTCCCCTGCACTGTCTGCATGGGGCATGCATCTCTGCTGTCCACATTCCATTGCCCGCAGTTAGCCTAGAGGGTAGCCTCTGTCGGCCATAGCCTCTCTACGCTTTGTCTACCTGGCGGGCTTCTCCAAAGCCCCGCTGTCCTCCTCCTGGTCATCTGTACCCTATCCCCCTTCTATAATGATCCAGACTTATCTTATCCTGCTCTGTTCTGTTTTAATCCACAGCAGTTAGCCTCTGTCAGCTGTAGCCTCTTCCTACCCTGGTGCTGTTTCCCCGGCTAACTTATCCAATCTTTCGCTGGGCTCCTTTGATCCCCCGAATTAGGTTCTATAACTTGCCTTTGTCAAATGTAGCATCTCCCCGCCCACGCACTTTTTCTCCGATGGACTAGAGCTAATATTTGTAATATCTGGCCTTATTTGGTAGAAGGTTTTCTTGGTATTCATAAATCCTTACTCTGAGAGTACTGTACTTCCTCTGTGATTGCTAAACAAATGTTTACACCCTCCTAAGTGTGGCAATTATCACTAGGCTCGCTTAGTAGAATCAAAACCACACCAAACAGATTTCAGTATACAATAGGAAGTGAGCATCAAGTGTGAAAATTGCCAAAGTGTGTTAACACTGATCCATCTTGGCCCTTTTCACATCTTTTGCTACATAAGTACAGTCATTGAATGGTGTGCATCGTCTTCCTACCTGTCCCACTTCCCTCAGTTTCCCATCTGGGCCTCTGTCCATGAAGAGAGGGGCTCCAACCAGCAAATCAACAAAACTGAAACAGAGCAAAAAAAAAGAAGTTTTTCCTCATTTGGTTATCGTTGTTTTTCACAATAAATCTCATTTGTATCTTTCACTTAATGAATGCGTTTCCTGGATGAAAGACAAACTTGTTTCTGGAAAATTTATATAAATCATGCGCAAGATTTATCAGCATTGGCACAATCTTTCTACATTATCTAGAGTCTTAATTTCTATCCTCTGCTCTTTTTTATGCAGATAATCCTGTAGGTGTTAGGTCTGGAGCCTGATGCAGTGAATGGAAAAAAGCTGATTTGGTTCTTATGATTAATTTCTGCTTTCTGACTAATCATCCTACTGAAAGGCCAAAAGATGACCTTCATTATGGTTCACTTTACTGTTGAAGGCAAAGAACATATTTTGTAAGCTGAAATAAAGAAATAAAAAAAATGCCGTCAGGAAATAAAACCTTGAAAATGATAAAAACAAAGAAAGTTTTTGAGAGTGACGTTTTAGTTTAAAAAAATATACATATATTTTATAGTTTTAAAAAATATATTTTTATATCTTTTATACTTCAATTTAAAAACATTTTTGTATAAAAATAAAAAAAATTAAATGTAAAAAAAGATGTTTTACAGATTCTTGTTTTCAAATATATATATTTTTTTATTTCTCTTTTTCAGTTCGAGTTTTACAACCTGCATTTTTTTCAAATTGTGTTTTCAGATCAGATTCTCTTCTTTTCTCTAGTTGGTCTTTAATCTGGAGTGAGGAATGAACATGCATTTATGTTGGTCTGCATGGATGTTAGCAGCAACATTTTTATTGTCACGAGGGAGCATTTCCATTTGGCTTAACGTGACAAGAAGGGGATCTGTGAAATATACACATTTACAATATCCATTCTGAAAAACACAAAAATTTGAAAAATAAAACTAGCAAATAAAAAATATGACCGCTTTTGAAATAACATAACATTTGAAAAATAAATCATGAAAACAATTGAAATGAAGAAATCAGTCAAACCAGTAAATTGACTGTCAAAAAGTTTAATTTCTTTTTTAACTTCCATTTACAACTCGTGTTCTTTGCTTGCAACAATAATGGAACAAAATACACTTCATAGTTTGCCTTAGCGAGCAAATGTTAACCTAATTAAACTGTTTTTGATGACATGAACTTTAACTTTTAGTGTGACAGATCCTCCACTCATCTCGCCTAAACAGGAAGTCCTTGGTAAAGAGGCCTATAATGCTCACTAGGGGTGCCAATGAATTTTCCTTCTGAAGCTGCAATGCATCAAATTTTGACAAGAAAATACTCCTCAAAATCAACAAAAGCAGAACCATAAAAACTTTAAATATGACCTCTGTCTTTAATGATGTCACCAAAGCCTGAACCTGGTTTCACTTAAACATCATCAAAGCCGGTTGGGCGGTGGTTTACACGCGTGGTTTATTAAGCCTTTTTAGTCAATGCAGACCTACTACCAGGAAATGTCAGCTGTTAAAAGACAGCTTTGAGGCAGACAGGAAGAGCACTTACCCATCACCATTAACATCGGAGGCAGCCACTGAATGTCCAAAGTAGGCGGCCATCTGAAGGAAAAATGGAGGAGGGGAAGTAAGATGAGGCGTTCAGAAAACTGGCCTGTCACTAGATCTGGCTGTGAAAACAGGAAAAGGCCGATTCCACAGGCAGTACTTTTTATCAGAGAGCTATTAATGGGAACATGGAGAGCTTGGACAGTGACAAGCTGATAAAACAGAGGCTGCTGGGTTAAGAGGGGGACTTATTCAGGATGGGCAGGAACTCTGTCATGAACTCCACTGCTGACAGCTTCTCTTCCACTCTGTTTAACCTACTGCCCTTTATCAGCATCAGGAGTTTATTCAGTGTTAACAAGATCCTGAAGGACCAAGAAATTGGTCAAACAGTTTAGGAAGATTCTGACAGGGTGAACTTTTTCCTGAAACAATGTAGTTTTCCTGAACAGGTTCAATATTTCTGATGTTGGTTTTAACAAAAAAGAAGCAGTTCTTTGATGAGACTCGCCTAAGGTCGCTGGTTGTTCTGTCACACTGTAGATCGCAGTGTCACAAAGTGGCATCTGAAGGTCTCCTAAAAAGGACTGTTCTCATTACGTCTGTGTGTGTCCACACTTGTATTTGGGGCCTAATCAATGCCAAAGTATTAAAAAGGGTCCTGTCAAAAAAAATGCTGTTAATGCTACTGGCTGTAATTAAAAAGACACTCACAGTTGAGGAGTGGTTTAGCATAGTGCAGGACATTTACATGCTGGATAAGCTAACTTTTTCTGTCCAAGGACGAAGGGAATCATTTTTCAGGATCTGGTCTAAGTGGACAAACTATGTAAAATTAGTAATCCCTGTGATCTAAACTTGTCTGATCACATGCAAATACAGTTGTGCTGTGTATTGTACCCTATTGGCAGGCTTATATCCTGGATTGTGCTTTTCCCCAAATATAAGGAAAAATTGACCTCATGTTCCCACTCGCTCGCTTTTCAGTTATAGATGTTTGGTTATTATACAAAAACTCTGGATCGGCTTATGTTGTTCTTTCCCATATTTCCACTGTGGTGGAAGCTTGAATGTACAAAGTAATTGTAACTTGCTTTTCCAAATAAAAATTTCAATAAAAAAAAAAAAAAAGGGTTCTGTCATTAAATGTGAAATATCTGAATGTTACAAACTTCCCCTGAACTCCCCTCTACCAGTAAGTGGGACACATGTATTACATGCTCTTGTTACACACCTACTGCCAGCCAGTTACCAGGTCTACTTATTCTAATGCTAACCTTGGGTCATTTCTAAGCTCCATTATGCAGCCACTAGCCTAAGCTAAGTCTGACAGGACTTTAACCTATTTTTTAAAGTTTGCTTATGAAAATATGAAATGATTGAAATTTGCATTTCAGTGGAATGAAAACATGGCTAGTGGGGGTATATTAGGTCCTTAGTCTGCTTTGATGGTCCAAACCAGCTGCAGATTTACAGTAGTTTCTTTTTGTTTGGCACAGTTTTCATTTCAAATGATCCTCTTTGAAAGTGAACTGTAACCTCTACAGGTTACAGTTCACTTTACAGTTCGAGGAATGGGGTATGATTCCAGAATCTAAGGGATGTATGTTTTCTGCAGTTTGGTTGGATCCAGTCTGGTTTGTTTTGACATTAGCAAACCACATCAAAGTTGGGTTGGAAGCAGATCCAGAGCTCCCCAAAGAGTGGGTCCAGGGCTGGTTGCTCAGTCCAGACCAGGACTCACATTAGTCTTTCCACGCCTGCACAAACGTGGGCATCAACAGGAGGAACGACCTCTGGGTCCTTCAACACAGACCAAATGTGGCGTTGTTTAAGGGCCCATCCAGGAAGCTTTTTTTTCAATTCACGAAAAAGTTTGTGAATGAATTGAAAAAGCTTGCTGGATGGGAGGCGAAGAGTCTACAAACTTGGAAAAAAAAGTCCAGTGGATTGTTTTTTGTTTACTTTTTTGCAATTACTGGAGATTCAACTTGTAATTTCACTCATTCTCTTGGATAGTTATGCCCAGATATGAAATAACTGTTTCTACTACACAGCATTTGAATGGTTGCTCTTGAATTTATAAGACGAGGCCATATTTAGTACTTCATCCAGAATATAAATAAAAAAATGGTGTTGAATAAACCTATATTACATGGATGCATCACTCTGACCCGAGAATGCACCTATACATCGTTTACTGAACCCAGCAGCTTACCTGAGAGCCGGTGAAGTTAATCATGGATTCCATGTTGGCCCCGTTGAAGATGTTGACCTAAAGCAACAGTGTGGCAAAAACAACATCCTATTAGCTGCAAGATCTAAACAGCTTTGAATTTCACAGTTTATCTGTTAAAAAGGACCAAAGTACAGGATTTAAGACGTATAAGAAGGGAAGCTTTAAAAATCTCTTGAGGTTTGAGAGGGTGAGACAGTGAGCGGAAACAGAAACTGGAAGGTGGTGACTGTCAGGTTCCTTAAAATCAGAATCTGTAAGCAGCTGAGAGCACAGACAGACTTAGCGCATTCAGCCATGCTTTAAGATCGGGTAAAAAAAAAAAAAAAAGATCGGGTAAAGCGCATGCATTGGTATTTGTCCTATTTGCATCTTTTGTTTAGTTTGATTTCATACCCTTGAGTTTTATAATAAATTAGTGCTGGACAATTAGCTGCATTTTAATATAAATGGAATTTAACAAAAAAAATTTTTTTTTTTATAATGGTAGAGGCACTCAGTTTTGGTCACATGACATTTAACAAGAGTAAGACACTAAACTCCAGCCCTTTAAGTGGCAGGATTAGACTTAAAGTGGTTTGCAGCCAAACAGAAGGAAAGAGAGAATAGCAGAAGTCAGACGTTTTTCCACACAAACGTTACGGTAAAGTCTGACAACAAAGGTCTCTGGACATGCATGCTTTCTAAGTCCTAAAAAAAAACCTTGGGGTGAAACTTCTACATGCTGGTGGTTAGTGCAAAGGAAAACCAAAATATATTTAAAACACTGGTTGAAAAGGATCTCAATTTTACCTTTTTGGCCAAATTGATCAGCCCCATCATAAATGTTTCTATTTTTGTTTAAACTGTTTAATATTTTTTGTAATTGTGTCTTTTTTATCATGTTAAAGAAGCAAGAAAAGGTCAAATCGGCCCATAGATATTGGCAGGATATATCAGCTATTGGTAGACTGATCCTGTATTGAATCAGTCTATTTTAAAGATTGGTATCAGATTAACTTGATTATGAAACATAAAATACAATAAAGGCAAACCTGGAGGAGAATGTGACATAATGCTGGTACCATTTTGACAGCAGAGCTGTGTGTTACCGACCGCTCTCTCTGGCATGAGACGCCTTATAATGATTTACTTAACCATTAGGAAAGAAAGCCTTTGTGTGCCAAAACAATAAGTTAATAGTTTCACAAGATAACCCAATAAATTACAGCTTTTATCTTATGATATTGAGTGGGACACACTTTAAATGTATTATGGGATCATGTTCTACACTAAGCCATTGTACATATTGAGATGTTCAACTAGAGAAAGTTACTGAGCAACAATCTGTGTTGCAAAGATCTGTTTTGATTTGTTTTTAAAACTAGGTTTTATTTATCGATGAATGTGTCCAGTATCTTGGAGATTTAAACTCGATCTTTGTAATTAAAGCAAAGCCCTTTTGCTGATGCAACCTAATCTTTATTATAATTAGAAAAAAAACAGTTAAAAGAAACATCAGATCTTTATAAAAAATTGTGTTTAGAAACTGGCCCTAAACATTTGATCAGTGCTGCTGAAGCAGTGCAAGTTGGTCAGTTATTAAAAGGCACAATAAAAAAAAACTCAAACAACGCGAACTAAGAAAACACCAGAAGGACATGAATCATATCAAGCTGAAGCAAAAAAAAAGTGGCTGTTTGACTTTATAAACAAAACATGCGTCTCAGGTGACAAACATCCAGGGAAAATAAACCTCAGGACATTTTGAACTACAGTTTAAGACATGAAAGTCTAATTCAGAGCTTTCTGTGGCTGCACATCCCACTGTGACCAGTAACACTTACATAACCCAGTGCCTTGTCCCCTCTGGGTACTCCAGTCACGTAATCTGTTGAAGGCAGAAAACAGACAAATAATGAAATAAAGAAACTTTCTATTGCTGTTGAGAAACCATAAATCTTCTGATTAATAAATGGTTAAACAAAAACATTGAACCTAAGAGAGGTCTATAAAACCCATCAGGATGGGATAACAGCTTCCTCCTGCTATGGAGAGACGCAGTGGAGCTCCTCCCTGATCTGCACACTGCTAAACAGCTGGTTGAACTTATACAGTATTACCGGTACCTCCACTTACAAGTAGGAAAAATGATTGCTGGATTTTTTTTTTTGCTGTTGAGAAGAACAACTGTGTTCTCTTAAAAACAACAGGTTTTAAATCTTAAAATTTAAATGTAATGAAATATAAATCCCTTTATTGTCCCACAATGGAGAAATTCCCTCTCTGCATTTGCCCCAGACTGCAGGCTGTGGGGATCGAATCGGATACTTGCAACCTTCTCAGAGCATAACCACACTGCTCTGAACACTAGGCCAACGAACTGCTTGACTGTTAAGCAAGTGACTGAAGATTGGGCACCAGAGCAACGAGCCTGATTAAGTAAGTGGCTGCTGCTATCGTCATGTGAGATATCATTCTCTTCACAAAAGCAGTCTCAAAGTGCAAGATTTCCATGTTATGAAGGATTTTATACATAAATAAGGGGAAATATCCAGCATATTCAGGAGCTGCATTATATTACATTCATAATACAATGACATCATCATCAGTAATTATTGTTTTGTGATAAATCTGTTCTCCAAACTTCTGTCCTTTCTGTGACCTTTGGTATCCAGGACTACATTATTTCCATTGGGTCTGAGGATCTACAGTACCAGACTACTACCAGTCTCCATCTTATCGACTTTATATCTTATTTACAGGCATCTTAAATAGATTAACTTACATTCATCATATTTTAATTCTTAAAGACATTATTATTTTAAACTAACTAATAACACTTCCTGAATGATATCGTCAAGAGCTGAAATGAATAATAAAATGAAATAATTATAGGCACCATTGTTACCTGAAGTACCGATACACACACGCTCTAAAACGGGTCACCAACATGGTGCCTGAGGGACCAAGGGGTCCTTGAAGGCCACATGGAGGGCCCTCAGCATCTTCTGAAAACAGGACAACTCACCAATGTGCTTGGTCTGAAATTTGATGTTGAGCTGCGGCTCTGATTTTTTATCATTCATAGACTTTTATCATTTATTAAAATGTACGGTAAAGGTTTATTTTTCGTTCCTGGTGAACAATAATTATACATAT
>NW_015151222.1:304488-312054 GCF_000732505.1 Cyprinodon variegatus
CCCTAGGGTTATACAATATGGAAGAAATCACATAAATAAAAATATAAAAGAGGTTAATGAAACATTACAGATCAACAATTATTTTCTAGCCTCCGTTGAGAACCATTTGTAGTTTTTTGTCACCACCGTCAGACTGTGCGAAAATGTTATTTCTTTCCAACAGAATTAGCACTTTTCTTAGTGGGACATGTTTTTGCCAAAGTTTCAAGAATCAGTGATACATATTATGAAGCCCTACAATGGATTTTTACAGCTGTTTTTTAAATAGCATTTTTAGGGCATATGAAATTGTAAAATTAGACAAAATGTAGGCAGTATGATTTGGTTCTAGCTTTTCTGGCTGACATAATTTAGACATTTTCTAACATTTTAAACATAATTATAGTACAACTTTATCGTTTATATAATAATATTAACAAATATAGCACAACCATGTTATTTTTCACTAAAGGTTATCTGACCCTGAGTTAACAAATCTGAAACACTGAGCTAAATGAGGTTTTCCAACTAATGTCCTATATTACCAGCAATTAGCCAAGTTAAACTTTAGAAATGTCTTTATTTGTAAACACTAAGCAGTTCTCAGGTGAACAGGTGATGAAGGAAAACACTAAATGAACAGGTGCTTCCTTAAACACCCGTTAGAAGTGCTGAATCAGCATGATCTTACCTTCCTCTCCATCCTCGTTGAAATCCCCGACTGTCACAGAGTATCCTGTTCAACAGAGAGATATGTAGAGATTAAAAACTAAATAAAAATCCTCTGATCTTCCAGGTCTCCAGCTTTCAGAGTAACGTTTGTAGCAGAAAAAAAAATCAATACAGTTTATTGCTTAAAGTATTCACACTCTGAGGAACCTGAAGAACATCCCACATTTAACCCATATGGTTCAATGCTACACAGATGCCCCAACAGTAGAGCTGCATCCGACATCTGAAGGTTAATATCGTTATTTAATCTGACCATTCTTAAAGTAAAAACTTTTGAGGACAGACACTAATGTTGGATGAGAAAGGCTGAAACAATGAAGGCCAGTAATGTCTCCCACATCGATCTGTCTTTCTTAAAGTGAAAGACCTCGTTTTGTGGCCTGATTAAGACACTCCATGTAAGAAGAAATATTAAAAACAAAAAAGTAAAAAGAAAAATCTGTGAAATAAAATTAATAAAATATGTAACATACATTTGAAATATGTAAAAATGGATGGACAAAACAAAAGAGAACAACAAAGTTACTCTTAAAACATTTTGAGTAAAAAAATTATTATATTTTTATTTAAAATTATAAAAAAATGTTATTTTCTTGCAACAATAAAGGACCAAAAATCACTCCATAGTCCTTCAAATAAGATGATCTTTGTGAAATGTTTAAAGCGCCGGGGGGGGCTTTATACTATCATTCAATCATTTCACAATATATTTATTAATACATTTAAAGTAAAACAATTATAGTTATTTTTATAGATCTTTTATTTAATGACATTCAATTAATCTATTTATCATTTTAAATGTTTATTTCTTTATTTAATTATTCATTTCTGCATGTTTTACTTAAATTCCATGTTTAATACCTGAATAATTTTTGTTAGACTAATAAATACATATTACATCTTATTTTATTTTACATTTTTTTATGAAATATTTTGAGTCCCTTATACCTCAGGGATTACATCACAATAAGTGTTTTAATTGAGTGTGTGTGTGAGATTACCGAGGTAGCTGTCGTCATACTGGGCACCAGCTGATTTGGTGGAACGTGTGTTTGTGTACTGAGTCACGTATTCGTTTTGGAAACGGGCGAGAATCTCAGAGACCTCATCTGAGATCAACTGGCCTGAGGAGAGAAGAGGAAACTATGAGGAACAAAGTGCAGCTCAGGAGCACAGAAACTACAAAACCTAAGAAAACAGAGGATGAAGAAAAATGCACAGAGGTAAAAGAGAACAAGTAAAAGAGAAGTTTTGAAAACACAGTTTTGGTTTGGTGGTTTAGGGGAAGAAAAAAACCCCGACCTAATTAAAGAAGCCCTGGTGACACGGTGCCCAACAGCCGTCTAATCAGAAACAGACAGGTGTGTATTTTTGTGTGTTTAGTTGTGTAATTGTGAGTGTTGACTCAACAGGAAACAATAATTAATAGAACAGCAGAGGAGGAGACTCTACGCTCAGCCAGAAAACATGTGTGCTCCTGACTCAGCGTTCAGGATGCAGCCGCTGTCACACCCTCTGAGGTCAGACAGACAAACAGGGATTAGAACCATCCGCTGTTATGGACACATCGTCTGCAGCTCAGCCCACCTCAACCTCACCTCCTCATTTAAGTCTTAAGGTGCTGATGATGTCAGCTACTGTCCAGTTTGAGATAAAGCAGCAAATCATGGTGCGGGAAGCAGGATTCTAGTAAACTGCTCACATTCAGAGCGACCGCTCTGAACCGCCTCACACAGCATGTCAGTATTTAACCTGCTGCTGCACATGCAGAGGATGGGCAGGAGTCACAGCATTCCAATAAGACATCAACCAATATAGGTTTTTATTAATTCCAAAAAAAGAACATTAAAAAACAATCCACTGGACTTTGTATCCAAGTTTGAAGACATTTTGCTTCCCATCCAGGAAGCTTTTTCAATTAAAAATGTCAGGAATAGCTTTGAGTTCCCGGTTTTATACAGTAGCCCAACAAAGCCGTGTTTCTGTTTTGAAAACATGCAAATTGGAACGGAAAATAATAAATAATAGAACACATAGAGCCAAATCCAACAGAGTCCAGTGGACTGTTTTTAATTTTCTTATGACCTGGATGACTGAGAATCTTTACCAGCAGGTTTTAAATTATACACATTATCTGCTGACATTTTTTTTTTTTTTTGGGCTGATTCTTAAAGCCAATATTACATTTTCTTCCTATGTTTTATATGAAAATGTCACATAAATGTCAATTTAAACAAAAAGAAACATTTATAATTAAATCAAAGACAACACCAACAACGGTAGCAAATGGATGAAGCAGCAATGTTGGCACTTCAAGAGATCTCTGTACACGGCTGCTGAACACTAATGAATTGGGGAAAGCATTCATTGATCTGTTGATGCCTAAACAAGAAGAAAACTCAAATATCAGCCAAAAATATCAGCCTGAAGATGTATTGCTCTACATTGTTGAGATTTCCTGCTTGTGTGCCCTCATATTCTGCATTGTTTATAATTGACCTAGTCTAATGTAACGACACAACCACTTCTCTAAGTGCTATTTGGGTGCATATGGACGGCACAGAAACGTGTCACTAACACTAAATATTGTACATGAAAAACTAACTGAAAGACTACTGTTTTAGTACTTCTTCAATATGTACCAAAGTGTGATAGATAGTCTAGCTACTGTTGATGGGAGTAGCGTCCATCTTAAATATGTTCACCTACAATTAGAGATTTCAACTTTGAGAACCTTCCAGATGAAATTTCCTACTTGCAGGTTGGAAAGTCTGAATAAAAATTAAACTCAACATCAGTCTCTGCCCCAAACAAAGGAGTTAGAGAATCTTGCTGCCTTGTTCCTGAGTGACGGTAACCTGCAGTCATGTGAGCGCCGCTACGGATTGCTGCTGTAAAGTTAGATTTGAGCCAAAAAGCAGAGCTCAGAGTTAAACAGTTATTCTGACCCTAACATCTGAATGATGAATGGCATCCCAGCAAAGTGTGCCACATTTCTCCCAGGAAATGCGTTTCTAGAGGCATCGATTGCAGGTTTTTGGCCGATCACCGTTCTTTTAAAAAGCCTGACATGCCGATTCCCATTTTTACAAATTTCTTTTTCTTCTTTTATAACTAACACTTGTAGTTGTTATAAAATCACCAAACACCTTCGATATTTAAATCTTATTTTACTGAAAAACATTTAACTGTACTTATGAAAAAATAAAAAAACTTTTCTCAAATAATAAACTTTATGTTTATAGCATTGATAACGGGTTCGGTTTCACATCAATCTTCCAAAATTAAAGAAATTACGGCCGATCAATCGGTGCAACCCTAACAGAAATAAAACAGTTATTGGCAGACTTTTAGGTATTTGAAGGCTATATTTTTTACAAACAGAACATAAAACATCTTTTAATGCAAGAACAGGCAAATTAAGCTAAAATAATAAAAACACTAGAACTGAATTAGAATTCATTAGAGAACATTAAAATGGACTTTAAACTGCATTTATAGAAACTACAGATGAAACAACCACAGCAGGCTATCATTGGAAGGTAATCAGACTTACACTCAGGTTTTTTTTTTTGGAAGACGTTTCGGCACCTATGCACCTATGTCTTTATCAACACTGATTAAACAGTTCAACTTAAATCCTAACCAAAGCAACCCCTCCTAAAAATATTTGACACCATCTGCTTTAGCTAGACTTTTTACAATTTATGTAAAAAAAAAAAAAAAAGTGAACATAAAAAATAGATAAAACCATCAGTTGGCTGGGTGTTGTTTTTAAAGGAAGGAAACGGATGGGAACAGATTGGCGGGTCCAGGTTTGTCCAAATAAATCCATCAACCAGTAACTCCATATCATTCAATATAAAAAAAAAAAAAAAAAAAACATAACAGAAGTCATTTTATACATGTAAAAAATTTAATAATAAGACCCTTTTCTGTTATTTAAGCTAAAATTAGATTTTTGCATTTTTTTGATTAGTGCTTTATTTTTTCTAAAGATGTTTTTGCATAAATCTGTTCCTGTTTTTAGCTGCTGGAAGCTGTGGCATTATAAACCAGGAAAGTTCTACATTTTTATTGCTTGATTAAATGCCGGTCAGAATAGAAATCTATACGGATACACTTCTTTATTCAAAATGAATAAAGCAAACTTTATTTTGAAGGCGTTGCCTATAAATGAGTTTCTTAGAGTAAATGTTTGCCCCTGTACTTGAAAAAAAGAGAAACGCTGATTCATCCAGATCTGAACCTTTTTCCAGTAGCGTTGGATTCAGCTGAACACTCACCCTGCCAGTAGAAGCTGCCTGGTCCTCCCACAACCACTCTTCTTTTGTTTTTCTGACGCCACAACCAGAAAAAAAACAAGGAAAAACAGATTCTGTTACTTTCACTTCTTCTTTAGTTCATAAAATCAGGAGAGGCAAAAGAAAGACATTCCTGGTTTAATAAAAAACTGCCTCAGTGGGTCAAACATTAAACCCTCTAAGATTAGGATGAATCAGAAAGCAACAACACATTCATGATCTAAACGGGCAAAAACCCAAATACTTTTAGTCATTCTGACTTTTGAAAAACAGTAACAGCTGATTCTTCAAAGTTAAACAAATATGAACCAGAAATTCCAGGAAACTCTTCTAACTTTATTATAAAAAAAAAGAAAACAACAGCAAGAGCAGAAAGAAAATGAACCTCCTGTATGTCTGTTACCTTTTTATAAATAATAAATAAGATTATCTTTTCCTAATTATTCCTCGTTTTAATCTGTAATTTTTGGCCCTTTTATCTCAGCTTTATAATAATTGTATTAATTTATTTACTTATCTATTGTGTTTTATTTAAAGGTGGGTACTTAATAGTTACAATTACTCAGCTGAGTAACTTTTTGGAAAATAAATCCATTTAGGAGTAGTTTAACTGTACTGTATTTTATTTTTATTTTTACATGAGTTATACTGTTGTTAAATATCACCTCTCCTAGTTGAGTAAAATGAGTGGCTGCTCTGCTCTGATGTTTGAAAGCAGCTAAATATACAGTAAACAGTAGATGCTGTCCTAACATACAGTATATAAATCACTCAGAATTGGTTCTAGACGTTTAATGTTGATAGAAAATAGATTTAGAAATAAATGTCTTAATAATGTCATTTATTTTATTTGTCAAATTTATTTTAGTCTTTGAAAAACCTGGAACAGGCATCCAACATTTCTAACAGTTCTGAACATGAAATCAAATGTTTTGATCAACAGTTCCTCACTACAGAAAAGTGAGAAAACATTTTACAAATAGGTATTATAATTAATTATAATTATAATGGGTATATAAATCAACAAATGATTAGGGTACCCACATTTTTGCATCTGTCAAATTTAATTTTAATGCATACTGCACATTTTCTGTTAGTCCAATAAACCTCAATTAAATACTGAAATATTACCGTGTCCATCAGTTATTAGATATATCAAATTGAAACAATTGCAAACACCCAAATATTTAGAAATAAAATAATTAAGATTAATAGGGGTGCCCAAACCTTTTCATATGTCTGTAAGCTTTCCTGGCAAAGGTGTTCAGTAAGTTCATAAATAATAGCCTGTCTGGGTTGGTGCTGCGTGCCTACCTTAACAAAGTCTGCACTAAAGCCAGCCTGGCAGAAACCTTGGCCCTCCGGGGTGTGGTAGTCTGAAAAAAAGGAAGAATCATTAGAAACAAAAGATTGAAACATTTATTACACTTGATTAAGAAGGTGGAGCTGTTACAGCTGTTCAGCAGAACAACCACCACAGCTTTCCATCGTATCAGTTTGTTGTTTTAGGGTTTAGTCACAAATTTCAATGGTGCCCATGTAAAGATATCCTCATAAGTACCTAGAGTTGATAACTAGAATCACATCAGTACATCGCTAAAAAAAAAGGTTATTTCTTGTTATTTTTTGTAAACCTTTCGCTTAATGTCATCTGCTTTTTCCATCTAAACACACTTCTTATCAGTAAATAGATTTAGCAAAAGAAGTAAGGAGACAAATCTCAACACTCTGTCCTCAAGGATGACATGTAGAGGTCAAAGGTGAAGAGGATGCAGTGAGTTGCCTGAATACAGAACGGGATGCCGTCCCACAGCAGTGTGTGACCAAGCTGGTATCCTTGTTTATTAACTGCCTCAATTTTTAACACACAACATTTAATCATCCAAATAAATGAGTGAAATGAGCTAAGAGCTAACTGCAGAAAAAGCAGAAAGGATGGCTACAAACACAGCTCCCATATTCTGTGAAGATTGTTCAGGAGCCGAAAGCAAATCATTTAATCTAAAAAGATTGCTGTTAAAAGGGCCCTCATACTTCTTTTTAAACATTAGGGAAAGGTTTAGGACAATACAAAACGTGGTCATTACATATGTTGCACATATTGACAAAGTTGTTCCTATTTTCATTAACTTTGCCTGCAAGCTGAATTCTGACATCATTTGTGTTCCCAAACAAACTGCAAACAGAACAACTGTACATCTTTGATTTTTAACCTCCAAGACAAGCATCAAACATCTAAATAAAAACATACTGGATCTGCAGGGTGAGTATTCCACCACTGTCCCGCCCTTCTTTAGGTAGCATGTTCCCACAGGCTCCCGGTCACTGAAGCCGAAGGTCGACCACTGGTAGAGGGGAGCGCAGGCCTGCGGAAAAATACACAAATTCAGAAAACAAAACGCACCTCTGAACCTGCTGGTGAACTGTTACTAAATGACTGTTGCAGCAATTGAAGAAATGGGACCAATAGTAAATACACCAGTGTTTAATTAAATATACACAAATCTTTTTTGTTCATTTTTATTTTTACAAATTCTCAAAGCTAGAAAAG
>NW_015151222.1:312068-331905 GCF_000732505.1 Cyprinodon variegatus
AGAGGTGAAGGAATATAAACCCTGTGGTTTACACCTGGACAACAGATTGGACTGGAAATGAAAGACTAAACACATTCATTCCACATTTCCTAAACACTGGAGGATCTTTAATGTCCAAAATGTTTCTGGGTGGGGCAAAGATCCTCCAGTGTTTAGGAAATGTGGAATGAATGTGTTTAGCCTTTCATTTCCAGTCCAATCTGTTGTCCAGGTGTAAACCACAGGGTTTATATTCCTTCACCTCTTAGACATCCTGCTCCATGGAAACATTTTCTGCTTGGTTCTACTCCTGTACAAACCTATCCTATGTTTTCTTCAGGTTTTAGAGGTAAGTGTTTCCAGGGTTCCAGTTTCAGTTTTCCTGTATTCTGACTCAGCCCAAAACATGGCATTAGGTATTTCTCCCGGTGAGGGGGAGTTGGACTGGAGGTTTAGTTAATGCAGAGAGAAGAGAACCATGAGTGGAGCACCATGCTGTCACGCATCCTCCATAACGAACTGCTCTAATTTCGGCTGCAAGTCTCTGCAAAACATGGAGCTCAGAGTGGATGTAGAGAATATGTCGACATGACTTTTCTAGTCTTGCCATGGGTTCTCTAATGCTGTGTTTTTTTAACCCTGCTCCTGAAGGAAAGCTGCCCCGCAGGTTTTAGATGTCCTCCAGCTTGACCTTTTCTCCATTGGTGGCTGATTAAAAGCATTCATCTGAATCAAATAAAGCTGAGAGACATCGGTGCCCCCAGGAGCTGGGTTTAGAACAGTGCTCTGATGGATTTATGGTCAGACTTTGAGCTGGTCTAGGATCCATACAGCAAGATGCTGTGTTAAAAGTCTTCTTTTTAAGTTAAGAATTTGACTTTAGATCTCATCTGAGTAGAGCGCTGCACACAAAAATCAAAAAACTGTATTTATTTTATCTTTCAGACTGTCTCCCCAAAAGGCCAGATTTATGGATCTGAACCTAAGGACCAGATCCAAGCTGCTCCACCTGAGTTCCCTCAGACCTCTGGGCTTAACAGATGAACGTCCTCCTTGTCGGTCAGATGAAGCGGATGATCATGCCATTGTATGATTTTTTTGCGCCATACCCCATTTTTTAGTAATGGGTTGAACACTGCCTAATGAGATTTTCAAAGCTTAGGATATTGCTGATGATGTTGTTTTCCTTGGTCTATTTTATTTCCATCTGGCTCAAATCTACCGCTATCTTCTTCCAATCTCTTGCTCTCAATGCTCCACAGCGAGGTACATTTGGCCATCTGTGCCCCATGCACCGTGTTTGGAGGCGGACGGCCGTAGATCAGAGCCAGATGCCCTGCAGAATGTGCATCATAGCTGGGCAGAGGCGGTGGGTGGATAGGTCTAGCTCTGGGAGGTAACTGGGAAGATCAGAAGGCAGGTGGAGTGCGGCAGAGCGAGGGTGGGGGTCAACTCTAATAAGAGGACAAATGGTTTAACAATCTTTTTAAAGGCTAAATTAAAAGAGCGTTTTTAAAAGCCACTTATGAACCACGAAGGGTATACCTTACTTTATCCTGTCTCAACATTAAAAACATTAAACTAATTAAAAAAAGCTTCGTCTCCACTGAAAAATATAAAACACAGTGGTTAGGTTGATAATTATTATGTTTTAACAGTCGTAACTGATAATGATTTTTAACAAAAAAGTGGCATGAGGTAAGTCTCCGCCCCTTTCTGTTTGCTGCAGTGAGGTTGAACTCTCCAGGTTCAGCCAGTTGGCAACACTGCACTCACTGATTGGAACCTGATATCAGACCAGACTGAATTATGGAGTCAGTGCTAAATTCAAAGCTACATTTGCCCAGTAGATTAAATCCATCATCATAGAACCAAAAATAGTTCTGTTAGGTAAGGGTCAGATCTCTGTGGCCTAAAAACCACGACTTTTAGCTTAGTTAGCACTCTTGTTTAAGGGCAGCTCAGATGTTGGGGCTCTGGGAAACATGACGTATTCAGTGACAGAGCTGACCCCAAGGTTACATTGCTGAGTTTTTGGGAAGAGCATCACGTACAGAGCATCAGTAAACACAAAGTGTTCAATACTGACCAGAAAAATTATTTTAACCTTAACTAATAGTCTTGCTTTAAGGGAGAAAGGAATTATAATCTGGATTTGGAGGGGAAAAAAACAGTTTGAGATCTTACCAGGATGTGTTCTCCATCAGATCGCACTGAGGCACCGAACCACTGCTTGGACTTGAACTCTATCTGATTGCCGTCTTTAGTCCTGTCATCTGCAACAAAAAAAGATGATTATTCTTGTAAATTACAGAAAACCATGTCATTATAGAAAATTGACCCCCCAAGATTTTGTGGCATCAATCCCTTTAATATTTGTGTTTCAGACTGGAAATATGTATGGAGAAAGGAGGGACGAGACAAACAGCAAAGGTCAGAAGGTCGGAAGTCAAATTCCAGACGACTATTTTCCACTTTAACAGAAATGTCCTTTTCCTCAAACAGTGTGGAATCACTCATGCTCCGAATGTAAATAACTGTCTCAGCATTGAGGAAGAGTAGGAAGAGAAATAGTGGGAAATGTACCTAAATTTGACACTGACCCTTTGTGCACAAAAACAGAGCACTTCTAATGGAGGCGACAGCAGCTGGTTTTGTCCAGCCAGGTGACTAAAGCTGTGTTCAGTTTACAGACCACAGCCTAAAACATCACTTAGCTCTGAGTCACTTTGATGAATAAATTCAACCCAACGGAAACAGATTAGAAGAAAAGCTAAGAAGAGGGAAGTAAATACTTTAGTCTGACTGGTGCCTTACAAAGAGAAAAGAAGTGAGGAAATGTTTAGGATTTTACAGCCTGTTAAAAAAAGGTTATACATTAGTTAGAATTATTATTTATCATTCATGTATGTTCTTGTTATACCCTAATATTACTTGATGATGTGGCAGAATGTGACCCTGAGATGTATAAAGAGATCCTTTTAAGCGTTATTAGGGGCTGCTGCTAACCCTCTGATGAAGTGTGCCCGATAGTAAGATTACAACTCTGTTAACTTTTGTCATGTTTTTAGTCATTTAATAAAAAAAACATTATTCATTAAATGAGTAGAGAGAAAATTTAAAGATGTAAACCAAGAGCTCTCCTTTACAATTGGAAAGTTAATTTGAAAATCCAACCTTTGTCAGAATTTTTTGGCTCAAAAGAAAAATGAAATGAATTCAAACATGTTTGGACCAATCAGCCCCTACAGATTTAGTAAATTATCATAGAATTGTTATCAATTTATCTAGTCCTTTGAGGTTATGTCTACTTTTGAACATTTTCCTTTTCGATAGAGTGGCTCAGGTTATCCTGAGCTACCTCTATAGTTATGCTGCTATAGTATTAGGCTGTAGGAGGACATAAGGACCGTTATTAATTATTTTGTTTTATTTACTTAAATTCTCCAATTCGGCCACACTGCAGTATTTGTTACTTTAACTTATTGGGTTGGAGGGAAATATTTGCTGGTTTCCTGCCATCAACATATTTGACTATGGAAAATACAGTCCAGCCTATTTTCCAGTGCTTAGTTTTCCCTCAGTAATATGTTCTTAATGAGGCAACAGACAAGACATTCCAACCAGCCGTTAGTAACCACTAAATACAATACAACTACATCTAATGAGTGAAACTTTAACAATATATTTTTCACCACCATAAATTTAACTGATATAGTTTCTCATTTCAAAACATTTTCTTAAGCAGATATCATCATCCCTCTGGTTATTTTATGTGAATATACTATCATTTAACCAATCTGTAGATTTAGAAAGAAGAGGACATGTTGCAGAAAGAAGAAATTTAACAGAAATTAAAATAAAATACTAAAAGATTTTAAAATGTGAACTAGTGTTACACCGATACCAGTATCGGGCAGGGGCCCCGATCCAGCATGAAAATGGTGGTGTATCGGCAAGTACCAACAAATAGGGCACCGATACCATTTTGAGAGCCAAAAGTTTATTCAACTATTGTCACCTATTCCAGGTAGGCAATAAAAAGTTCTACTGGATTCACTTTGTATTATACTTTTACTGCTTCACAAAGGTAGGCAGCAGCTTAACAAAGCCATGATGGCAATTATTTTACTACAGTATGCAGTTCTTCATATATATACACACACACACATCAATTTCACACAGACGGTATCGGTATGATATCGGACAACACTGCACAGCCAGGTACCAGTATCGGGGCCAAAAAATGGCATTGGTGCAACAATAATGAAAACAACTCAGACATAAACATGTTCTTTAACTGATTTACAACTTATTTTAGATTTTAAATAACACTATGATATATATTAATAGTTTCTCAAGAATGGCCCATGGAAGTATTACTTGAGAATTTTTACTGCATAAGAATAAAGATGATGCCCTAAAAACAACTGAGAGACTTTAAACCCAGATTTATGTTAGAGAGGCTGCTTTAAATAGCCGGAACAATACAAACTCTAAGACTCCGCAGACATGCATCACGATCAGACGAGTCACATCTAAGGGAATGTCTAAAAAATATATAAGATAACAAAAAACAGCACGAACAAAAGCCTGTGGTGAATGGTGTAGAGTTGGTCAAAATAGAAAAGACGACCACTGAGTCAGAGTCATGCCAAGCTCACACGCACACGTTCTCATCTCGCTATATACAGTGAGGATCCTGTGTTTGGATTTTCAGTTATTTTCAGCCCTTTCTATGGCCTAAAGGCTGATTTATACTTGGAAACCAGGTCGTCTGCATGGGTGTCACAGTGAACAAAAAGATGTCCCTGCTCCCTCCGCAGACACTCTACTGCACCTCTCTGTAGGTGAGCGCAGACAGGAGGCAAACTCGTAAAGTTTGAACAGCTAGAAGAGCGAGAATGCTGGGACCCTTTTCCCACCTGGATCCCTGCTCTTTTTCATTGTCATGTCCCTCCATTGTTGGACAAACTTGCCCCACTTCCTCACCGCCTTGGCCGTATCTAGACCCACAGCGTATAGAGCAGACCACGGTCAAAATTGACCATAAATCAAAAATGTCTGCGTCAAGCTCACTGCGACACACGGCTGCAGGGAGTATAACCAGCCTTTAACCGTGACCCTACCTCTAAAACCATTACCAGTACATACCTCACCTTAAACCTGAACAAAACTCAATTCACACCTTCATGCCAAAACCTAACCTCTGGATATCAAGAACATATTTCCACCTAAAAACAACCAGACCTCAGTTTGCTGGTAAAATAGAAAAAAGGTCTCATCTGATTGCCAAACAGCAACACAGCTTCCAGTTACTTCTGTCATTCCAGTGAAGCTTTGCCCAGCCATCAAGCAGCTCAGATCAACAACAAAGACCTCTTTGTGAAACAAAAGCACACACAAACACACCTACACAACACAACTAGGGCAATCTGCAACAGTATTATGGCCAGAGCCAACATCAACCAGCGTGTCTGAATTCTGATACAGCCTCAGAGGTTTGCTTAAAGGCACTAAAGCAATGCTGATTGCCAAATCCATAGGCTGAGAGCTGAATGCAACTACAATATAGACATCCTCTTTAAACAGCCTGCTTCACAACTTATACTTAATGAGGCCGTGGAAGACAGATTTACCTTTTATGGGCATAACATGGCTGGAACTGAGCGCCGCATGAGGCCAAGTGCTCCACAGGTGCTTGAGCCAGTCTCTTAAAAGCACATATATCTAACCCACTGATATTTGGGCAAACAAGAAGATCATTTAAGGAAAACAATCATTATATATTTACTGTTGAGCGACTTTATGTTTGAGTTCTGTGCTTTAGCCATAAAACATTAGATAAATCTACTAATATAACTTTTTAACAAAGTGCCAGAGTAGAACAGGCGATAGAAAGCAAATTCTCCTTTAAAAATAAACTTTGGGCTGTCTGATAGTAAACTGCTAAGTTTAATCACAAAAAGGAAATGTGCAAATGATCATTACAGTAGATAATAGAAATTTACCAGCTATGCAACAAAATGGACATAGAAAAAAACAAACTTGATCAGATATTCAGCCGATGTTTCTTCTTTGCCTTTTTTGGCTACAAAAATTTGATTAAGTAGCCTGGTAAACCAGATTAAATGTGAGATTAAATGTGTAATTTAGTCTGGCCCCAATGAATGACACATCGGAAGATTATTTATGAGAACAACTCTTTCTAAACCATGTCTTTGCCTATTGGCCAACGCTCTGACCAATGAGTGCAAGTTAGCGACACAGAGAGCTGGTGGGGGAGTGTAAACAAACAGCCTGTAGAGCGTAGAGCCTCTTGCTCACGTTTGAAAACCCCAAGTCTAATCCTTCCAAAACTGATTTTTAAAGCCATGTCAAACGGGAACTGTTCAATAGTTGTTGCCATAATACTTGTTGTGCTTTCTCCAGCGTCGCACAGCTTTGTCGTTACGGCCTCAAAATCCCGCCCGCTTTGTATCCAGAAATTTAAAACACATTTCTGCGTTGTGATTGGCCAGTTCCAGGGCCTGCGGCATTGATTGAGGCTAGAACAACTCGCAGGGAAAAATTATTTTGGCCGCGGGCGGGTGGGGCTAGTTTACTATACTAGAGATTAAGGCAATAAAAGATTGATTTGTTCCCACTTTGGACAACAACAGACCCTGGAATAGCACTAAAGCAAAGTAGCTTTTATCCTTTTCAGTTTCGAAGCCGTCTGCTGTCATGCAATGCTGAAAACCTTAGTAAAAGGTAAAAAGATTTCTCTACACTACTTTATAAATAATAGATTGCTGTCTGTAGCTATGGCTAACTATACTAATCAATAAAATAGGATGATAAAGACTGTTCACAATGTAAAAAAAGTAATAATCAATTTGTCTTTTTCTCTTCTATGTTGCTAGCTTTTAGCCAAGGAGAAGAAAATAAACAAGTTAAATATCAGTACAGAGGGAACAGTTTCTTTTTTCTAGTCTAAGTGATGGTCAATTTATTTTGAAATACGTAGCGTCTCCTTAGAAAAAAGCTTGTAATGTAAAAAAGATTGGTACTTCTTTAGAGAAATAAATAACATTAAAACTTATGCAAGTATTTCTTAATGTAAAACCTGAAAAAAATTGACATCTTCAAATAAATTGTAGATTTACGGAAATCTGTAATTGATACAAAAATAGTATTTTTGCAGCTTGCTTCTCAGGATTATACAGTTTCTATTATAGATACTTCATTATCATTTCTAGGTTTACTGTAACCATCAACATGATATAAGAAAATAAAACAACCTCTAACTTGTTATCAGTAACCTAGTGATTAAAACAGATCACTTTGAGCGAAAACCCTTAGCCACATAACAATTTTAACGGGTTGGCCAGGCAGTATTATTTTAGACAGAAAGAGCTTTGAATTAAACCCACATGTATTTATTTTATTACCCAAAACTAGATTATAAGCTAGATGGAGCAAGATCTGAGTTTCTAAACATTCCATGAACAGATAAGAAATCTAACCGACATCGATCAAGAAAAACTGGTCTGACTGTGATCTCTGGCTGATTATTTGATGCATTTTTATGCTCCAGTTATTCCCCATAGAAACTCACACTAAATTCTCATCTATTGAAATGTAACGTGGAGCCTTTAATGCTGAATATTTATCTCTTTTTTAAAAGAACTTGAAGCTTGTTTTTTTTTTGTTTTTTTTCCAGCATCACAGATTGAACAGTTATACAGAGAGGAAAACAAGTATTTGAACACCCTGCTATTTTGCTTAGTCCTCGACGAGGGTGACCCGGGTTCGAATCCGCCCTGTAGTCCTCTGCCACATGTCTCATACCCCCTTATTTGTCAGCCTACTGTCCATAAAAGCGAGCCACTAGTGCTGTAAAAACTAAAAAAAACAGTAGACTCAGTCATTCAACAATACATTTTTAAGCGTGATTTTTTTTTGTTTTCTTTGGTTGGACCTACGGCTTAAGCCCACGAAAAAAAAATATATCTATTTTTTTAAGTGTCTTTACAGACGCCTCTGACTGTTATTTAAACACAACAAATACAACATTAAATTGAAAAAAAAAAAATAAAATAGGTAAATTCTCTCCCCCAGTAAAGATTTGCTCTTTCCGAAAAAAAAAAAAAAATAAACAATCCCCTTTGCACTTTTCAGTCTGTCAGAATTTGCGTATTTAGATAAACAAATTAGCTAAGGGTGGCTGTGGCCCACCCCGGGCCCCCACATAGCGCCCCTGTTAGCCTCAAATTGCTCCCTGGGCGCTGCCAGCTGTTTGCTGTTTGATTAGGGATTGATTGGCCACAGAAAACAAATTTCATTATAATCTACATCGTCTATGACTAATAAAGTTGGTTTTCCTTATCCTATCAGTGTTACTACTACATAGCCGGCTTACATTATCTGCACTACAACATTTCACAACTACAGAACATTTTCAATGAAACCTATGCCTTAGTGCAGCTTCAGGGCCTTCGATAAACACCAGATATTAGTCATGGAACTGTACTTACTTTTGGTTTATTTACTCGTTTATCAATCACCATTTCCAGCTTTTTTAAATCATTAGTGAAACCTAAAGTCAAAAGAACATCAAGTCGATTTGTCTGTTATTCAGTCACAATTAAACCTACAAGTTATTCTAAGCATGTAGATAATGAGGCAGTAGAGTCTGTTTAGTGGACCTAGAGGGGGCGGGGCTCCACCGTTTTAGAGTGTGGTGCGTTTGTTCCTTCCAGCTTCAGTTTGCTGAGGTCTGCCACAGAATACCAACCAGACTCAGCTCCACACAATAGCTCCCCGTCCCACCAACTCACAGCAGTCTCTCTCTCTCTCTCTCTCTGGGCCTGAAAACGCCTCCTCTGTGCTCCAGCAGCTCCAACGCTTCCCTGTTTTAAACAGAGCTTTTCAAAGCTATTCTGTACTTTTAGAGCCAATCAGATTTGTAACTTGGATGTAAACTGCTTTTTACAAGCAAAATCTCATTCCAAGTCTCAACGTCTTTGCCTCTAATTTAATCTGTTTACATGTTCTTCACTTGTCGGTACAAAATCAAACCCTAAACACATTTTACGACATAAAGCTTGGCTCTAGTAAAACGTCAGCCTGATTAAAGACGCCGATTAAACATCACAGCCCTGAATGTGTTCAATAGAGCCGGAAGTAGGGATGGAAACAAATGATTTACAATCCATTTTCAATTAATCAATAATAATGTCTGTTCACAAAGATTATATTTCAGTGTTTATATGGTACCACTGCTGTTCATTCCTAAGAGAAGCCTCACTGGCATTTTTATGTGCATGAGTCGATGACAGTCTGAAAGGTTCACGTTTTCATTTCGCCTTTTCTACAAACAAGTGAAAATAAGGAGGTAAGTGTATCTTTTTTAAAACGCATTTTCAGCGGCCGTTATGTTCATTTAAACTCAGTGCATCCGCCTGATTTCAGTGTATTTTTTAAAATTTTTTTATTAAAATTTCAACTTTATGGTGAAAACACAGCCCTAAAGGAAGGAGGCTAGATGTCAGTCAAAAGGGCAGCTAACTGAACAACTGTCTGAATTTGTACGCATGGATGGCCACCTATGTTTAACAATGTTGGTGAGAAACATGCAGTATTTGTAAGACAAGTAATTCCAGAAAGGAGGCAAGCTAAAGCAGAAACATAAATTGATCCAGAGTGCGATTTCGGTTGATTTACACCATTTAATGGCAATAAGGATGCAGAATGACTTACGGTATGTGGTTCTTTTTGTAAATATAAAAACTAGATAAACTCCTTAGAGGAAGAGTTGCACTCATATTCAGAATTCAAACTTTTAAATATGAAATTATTACATACTGTTCAACAAATTATAAGCGTTTCTAAATAAGAGCAATTTTCTTTTTATGTGCTTTATTGGACGCGTCCATGTTTGTCAAAGAACACTACTGCTACTTTCCAGTTTTTGACATCAGGGTGCAGTATCGGCTGTTGAGCAAGTCCCAGTGCTGTATCTGGTGTTTGTCACAACGCGCTATTATCCAAGTCGTCTTGAAAATGTTGGCTACATATTACGTGTCTTTTCTCTGGCCAGAAGTTTGATGGCAAATCCTCTCTCTTCAAGTCGGCAATCCAATAACGAACCCGTCCGTGGAGGATCAGGATTCGGAAAGGTGAAATAACTATTTTTTTTGTCCCACTTTTACCTAATGTATTATAACATCCAACTGCCATGCACATTGTCAGTTTCACTATAGCTCTGGTGAATTTCAATGGTGAAGTCCTCTGGAAATCTTCAATAATTGTTGATGATTGCAGATGTGTCTTGTAGTTCCCATCGATTTTGTCTGTAAAGCGGGGAGAACAGCGCTAGGCTTCCGCTCCCGGACTCAGTGATCGCGACAAAAATTATTAGTTTTATTTCTTTACTGATTTACACTATATTCATTAAATCACTGCAAACGTATTAGCTTTAGGTATAAATAATGAGCCACTGATTATCCCTTGCTGACCGGACCTTTCCTTTAAATAATCACCTAAATAGAGCACATTTAATCCGCGGTTTAAAGCAGCTGCTAAGTCTTTCCCAGCACTAAATTCTGGAGTACGCTAAAAACAGAGAGCTACAAAACAGTTATTCTCCACTTCATTTAAATTAATTAGTAAAGTCTGACAGTATATCAGAGCGACATATCCTATCTGTTATCATTTTACAATACAAGTTAGAAGTGTTTTTTAACATAATTTATTCATCTTTTTTTAATTCAGTAACTCAATGCGTTCCTGTTTTGTTATATTTTCTAAATGTGTGGTTTAGTATAATACAGTTTAAGAGAACTTTTTTAATTCAGTAAATATCTAATGCAGCTGACACAAAAAACATGTTAAAATATAATGATGTATGTAATTTAAATCCAGCATATTGTAAATATAAATATTTAGTTCCTTATGTTAATGGAAAGATCCTCTTTTTATGAGAGAAAACAAAGGTTTTTATTAAATGGCCACTTATCAATTATCAATTAATCGGTAAGATTGACCAACTTTAGCTGAATTTCTTTATGGTGTTAGGATTATTTTTATTGATGATGTGTGAGTTTTTGCATCCATAGCCATAAGATTGTTTAAAATGAAGGCTGGAAATTTATGGAATGACAAAAATATTGAATTAAAGAAATTTTTTTATTTAATTAATTAAAAGTTGTTCTAACAGCAAGGAGGGAAAATAAAGATACACAAGTTAAAACATATTTGTCAGTCATAGAAAGATCAATGCGAATGTAAAAGTCAGAAGGTGATTGCTTCACAGATTCCTCTGAGGGAACATTTTAAGAGGCAAACAAGACTGAGCTAGTTTCTCTTTTCTTATGCCTTCTGGTTATTGCAATTCTGAATGCTGGTTTTCTCTGAAGTTTAAGTTTTTTCTTAGTACTAATTCCTCCTGGAAGACAACAAACGTGGCCATAAACAGATCTAGATGGATCATTTAAGCCGCACCAAGCAGCTGTTTCGCAGTTCCGTCAACAGTCGTTTAGAAATACGGTAGAGTTTGATCTGGGGATCAAATGTGTTTGGAAATCATACCTGCAACAGATCATGAGGTGATTATCAGAGCTAGACCATAAGGTGAGGCAACACAGCCACACCCTGAGACATGAGGCTCTCCATCTTCCCCTCATCCACACAAAGATGTTTGAACCTGGATGGGCTTAATCTCCCACAAACATCTACAATCTGTTTCAACTTCTCTGTTTATCTCTATCTGATGCTGCTCTGCCTCACAGCAGGAAGGAAAGAATAAGCAGAAAGATCTCAGGGCTGATAAGCTTAAGAGATGAAGGTCTGAAAATTAGAGGACGTTCTAAAAGTCTGTTTAAAGGAATTTGCTGGGGGTTTTTTTACATCTTCTAAAGATAATATTAGAGGCCGGAAAGAAGGTCAACTATTTCACAACTATTAAAGCTTTCCAAAGCAAAGAAAGGATGTAGGGATGGCAGAAATGGCCCCTGGGCCCAAACACAGATGTTTGATGAATATGGATTTATAATTGGAGTAAAATTACTAAAAAAATCAATAAATCTTAAAGTGAAATCTTTTTAATAATTAGGCTATTTCTTAAAATGATCAATTAGTTTTTAATCTAAACCAAAATGTTCAGCCAAATCTTTTTCAATTAATCTATAAAAGTTTGCTAGATATGGCAAGCATTTTCAGACAAATACACAGATGTGGTTCTCATTGCAGCAAAACGACTTAATATTTCTCTAGATTAGTAAAAAGGACCTTGAAATTATAAGTAAACGTAATGCCATTCTTGTAGAAAAGAGGCAGTCTGTTTGCTAAAAAAAAAAAGGAAAAGAAAAGAAATGCTGCATGCATAATTTATGACAGAGCAGGTAAAAATATATTCACTTAATGACTGACTTTATGATTTTAATTTGCTGAAAAACACTAAATAGGAAGATCTTCGACGTGCGGTACAAGACAAACTAAAACTCAATATAAGGCCCTTAAAGCTCATCACTGTGGTACTATATATACGGATCCTGCTTCTCCTGCCCTGAACCAGTCTTCTGTCTTCTTTGAGGAAAGATGAGCTGAATTAAATTTGAACCAAATAAGATTAAAAAATAAGTATTTGATTTTAGAGAGAAAGTAGCTTTGAATTAAACCCACATATATTTACTTTATTACCCCAAAAAGTGGCATCAAAGAGTGTAAAACTAGATGGTGCAAGACGTGAGTTTCTAAGCATTTCATGAACAGATAAGAGGTTTAACCAGCAGCGATCGAGATAAACTCGTCCGACTGCGATCCCTGGCTGATTATTTGGTGTATCAGTTATTCGTCACAGAAACTCACACTAAACGCTGATCTATTCAAATCTAACTCAGAGCCTTAAATGCAAAATATTTATCAGCACTTTTAAAGAACTTGAAGCTTGTGTTTTTTCCCAGCATCACAGATTGAACGGCTATAATTCTTGTTTAACCGTGCTGACTATAAACAGAACCTATCAAAATCCTTTAGACTCCTAGAACTTTGAATTTGTACAATCAACACAATAAAAAGAAAACATTAGCCAATTAAAAGTAATATCTGCTACTTGGAGAGACTGGGAGGGAAAGTTGCCTCCACAGATGAGGCTGCATTCCTACTTTTTAATACATTCCTGAATGTGTCCTGACATGAGGCTGCAGCAGAAAGCTGAGCTGAACCATTATTAGCCCATCAGTTACATGCTAACACTGTAAGGCTGAAAGCTGCCACAGGAAATACTCTAGATACAGACCCCTGTTTGATAAGACCAATGTAAGGCTGTTTTTTACGATTCCATCTCCTTCACAGAGAAACATTTCCTCACTGCTGCTATGAACCCAGTACTCCCAGCTCCTGCAGTGAGGAGCCCAGCTTTAAAGACTGTGTTAAGGAAAACATCAGCAGGGTTTACAAGCTGCCTGCCAGCTGAGGACACGTCGCTCTCTGCCTGCAGTCCCGGCTGTGTGTTACGGAGCTTCTGGTTACCTGTGTTGTCGAACTGCAGCTGCTGGCAGCTGGAGGAGCTCCTCCAGGGACAGCTGTACACCGCTCCCCTCTCCACCACACTGCTGGAGGACGACGTGTTGGCTCGAGGCGCTCCAATGAGAACGTCAGATCTGCGGAGGGAAGAGAAGGTCATCAGAAAGCTGCTGAGAACGGGAAACGGCCTCAAATGTCCAGGCCACAGATAACCAAACTGATAGGGAGATTAAAAGTCATTAACCAAGAATCAGGTCACAGTCAGGAGTTGTTTTATGTACATTTCAGTACTTTGACCTGCAATAGTTCCTGCACCAAGATCATAGCAACTAAAGTATCCTTCAGACACCTAGAAACCTGTCCTTCATACCAACGTTTGGACAATAACCCTTCCTAAAAGCACTGTTTACAGCAACATACAGCAGAGTATGCTCTGACCAAATCAATCAAGATTTTTTGGCCAATGTCGGCTGAAATGATGTATCGCTAACGATGCAAATCTGAACACATCGTCACCATCATGATCTTATATCAAATATGTCGCTTTTTTGACAGAGAAATCATCATAATTTATAAAATACCTATTTAGAAATGACTGGAGGAGTAATTCCTTTTCTGATTCAAATCCTAATCCTATGAGATGCAAACATTTCAGTCAGATTCAGAACAACATAAATTCCATGAAGAGCAATTCATTGCAGACGAGTATGTGCTACCAACTTTCACACACACTGGATCAGAAATAGAAAAAATGACAATTCAAATTGTGAACATAACAGCAGAAGGTATAAACAGTTTAGAATACCATTGGTTTGTAACATAGGCATCTAAGAACGCTGGCCTGAAGCCACTGAACTAAAACAAGTCAATAAACATGCCTCTGATCCAAGTTTATCATCTGACCCATTGTCTTTTTAAAGGGGAACGCCGTTTTTTTTTTTCATTGGGCCCTTTCATCCGCGGTTACATTTTTTTATATTTATATATTTTTTTAAGAACAAAGTGGCGCGTGTATGACGTCATCCGCGCCAGACTGGAGTTGTGACAGGCAGCCCGAGTCACCTTCTATTCATTCAGCTAGCTAATCTGAATCGTTCAATTCCATTTTGAGAGTGAGATCATCTGTGGTAGCAGCAGTAGACATCTTCCATCCAGTTCAGCGGACAGGAAGAATGAATAGTAGCCGGCGCGCGTGGATGACGTCATACACACTCCGCTTTGTTTAAAAAAATATATAAATATAAAAAATATAACTGCAACCGTCAAATATGTCTAAAAAAATTCCTGACTACGCGTCGGACGGTCGCAAACCCGCACAGACCTCAAGTGGAAGTGCGCAGACAAAAAGCAGCTGTGATTGGTCCTTAATATGCCTTTCCAGCTGTCTGTGTGGTCGTCCTTCTCAATTCGTTGCCAGGGCGCGCCATTTTTGAAAACAGAAGAAGCGAGTTCTCGAATAGGCTCCCCCCTGACGCTTTGACGGGAAACTGCTGTGCGTCCCTTAAAATTCCAGACCGACGGTGTAGAAGCATCCCAGCGAAACTGGTTCACAACCAGACCCAAGCGACATTTGATGTGTGCGGATGCAGAAGTCTTATCTGCCTATAGTGACCCAGATCTGTTTGAGGAACATCCATAACTCTGGAGCCCACTTTAACACATGGCTCAGGATTTATCTCTCACTGATAAACAACCAAACTAGCAGATAAAAAACAGGTGAGAAGGCTTTAATGTGGCAGCAAATTGTAAACTCTAAGAATCAACTTGCTCTTCTTCACTTTAAATGACACCGGCTTTCTGCTGGTTACCTCCTTGTCAAAAGTCTGCAATACATTCTTTCATCTTTAGTAAATCAGAGATTTTAACAAAGTGTGTTTGCTGGTTGGCACCTCTTCAGCAGATGTGAGTATAAAAACTAAATGTCAGAGCTGAGAGCACGCAGCCCTGCAGGGATCCAGTATTGGACACATGGGTATCTGACATTTTTTTTCCATTTACTGGATTCTGCCTGTTGAAAAGCAGAAGCTTATCTGGGAGGTAAAAATATGTAGAAAGCTTTAGAGGTGAAACGTGAGGTTGCATTTTTATCCTTCAGCCCTGCCCTGCCTTTCCCTGCCCCTCATTTTATTCTTTAATTAATCAGCTCTCTGTAAATCTTGTAAAAACAAAAGCAGCTCAGTGAAACCTAGCGAGCCGCTGGCTGCATGCAGAGAGCACCGATTTCATCTGTGTTCAGAACAGCAGGCCTTTGTTCACAGCAGCTTGGTTTAATTGTGGATTTGCTTTCAGGAAGCCGTCCGGTAAGATGCACCAAAAAGTAACCTTATTTATTTATTTATTTATCACAGCAGCTTGGTTTAATTGTGGATTTGCTTTCAGGAAGCCGTCCGGTAAGATGCACCAAAAAGTAACCTTATTTATTTATTTATTTATTTATTTATTTTTTTTTGGGGGGGGTTGTGAGGTTCATCGATTCATGTAGCTGTGTTAGAAGGATTTCAACTGACAACAGGAAAACAAATGGATCAACAGACTGATTCGTAAAAAGCTTAAAATCCAAAAGTTCTTCCTTTCTGCTTCAGGGTTTAAGAGGGAAAGCAGCTGCAGGATGCTGCCAGATAAAAGACTTTTGATAAAATGATCATCAGCAGAGCGACCTGTTTTAGAAAAGCACTGGAGCATGAAAGACAGCAGCCAATAGAGAGCCAATCACTGCTGCCTATCAATACAGACAGATTTATAATCAGTCAAAAACCACTGAAGTCCATCGTTCCATGAAGCAGTCCACGCTGAAACTGTTTCCTGCAAAATCATAATAACTCATTCCTAAACTCTACAGACCTTAGTTAGGATCCTATATGCTCAAAATAAAGAACAGCGACTCCTTTATTTAACCAACAAAACAACAACCTGACTTTGCTTTAGCGGGACCCAGCTCACACTGGTTGTGATAAAAGGCTTTCTGATTAATTATTATTTTTCATGTCTTTGTTTTATACTTTGTTTTAATCTCTATTTTTAGTCAACTTAAGTGTTTTGTTTTTTATTTACCATTAAAAGATAGTGTGAACATAAGGAATGTGTGCAATAAGTAAACAAGGCAGGAATTAAGTCAAGAAAGTCAACAACCCCCAGTGAAGGTGGCAGAGAAAGGGAAAGTTGAAGATCAAGTGTGAAAAAGTGTGAAAACTTTTAGAAGCCAAGAGGATTAAAACAAAAGTAGCACTCTGGCTACAATACGAATGTTAGCGCTGATTTATGCTGGAGCTAAAGCTACCAAAGCTGCCATGCTCAGTGTTTTCCACAGTAGTTTAGGAGAGTGAGGATCTCCCATCTCTGGGGTTTTATTGTGTGTGTACATTTTCAAGCCCATCATATCTCTTTGGTGTATTTTGTATACAAACACACTCTGGTAGATAAGAACCTACAAAAATAGATAATACAAATATTTTCTATTTAATCCATCCATCTTCACCTGCTTATTCCATCAGGGTCGCAGTGAGGCCGGTACCCATCACCAGCAGTCTATGGGCGAGAGGCGGATAACACCCTGGACAGGTCGCCAGTCTGTCACAGGGCAACACAGAGACATAAAGCCATGTAAACAAAAGAAGAATCTAGAGAAGCCAATAAACCTAACAGTCATGCTTTAGGACTGAGGGACGAAGCCAGAGTACCAAGAGAGAACCCACGCCTTAGCTCCAAGAAGACAGACCCCAGGCCGGGAAATGAACCAGGAACCTTCTTAGTCCAAAGCAACAGTGCTACCCTCTGCACCACTGTTGTGCCTCAATTTAATCCAGAAAAACAAAAACTAATTTGCTTTTTTTTTTTTTTTACTAATTACTGAACATGCAAACAATTATGAATTAACTTGTTACAAACTTGGGAAATTTATAATTTATTTAAAGCAAAAAAAAAAAAAAAAAATCTGGATATTCAGAATCTATTTACAAGTTTGCAATGAGGCTCTGAACCTTTTTCTGGCCTTTCCAAAAACTCCCTGACTTTATCCGATTTCCTACTGGATCACAGAGCAGCAGAAGCATCTCGCGGCTCATCCCTCCTGGCAGTGCTGAGTGAAACAACGCTCAGCTTCCCCGGTTACCCCACTTTCTAACAGTCTCCGTAAAATACTTGTCAAACCCACCGTAAATGAATAAAATCCCTTGATGTGTCCCTGACCTGTCCACACCTGTAAAATCAGTTGTTTGGCTTCTTTATTTTTATTCTTTTCTGTTTTTACGCACAAAGATGCAGCAGCATCCACCTGCTAGTTGATAAAAAGCTGATTAATGATCAAGGATCAGAACAGGGTAACAGGCTTAATGCTTTTTAAGGTGAGGGGGGTCATCAGTGATCAGATATGACTCAACCGCTCGCTCTTTATGTCGGTAAGGAGCTGTCGGACGTAGTAAACAGGAAATATAATTTTAAGATGCCAGGTTAAATGTTTGCTATTTAACAGTAGATTTCCACAGAAAGAAACCCGCCTCCTACCGGATCCCTGTTTCCAGAACCACAATTTCATACTTTCTGAGGGGCAAGCAGACATATCATTGTCCGGACCTCGCTTCTCGGATGTTGTAAGTCATATAGCGCACCAATAAATGGGCATAAAACATTTGAACGAACTCCACATCTACTGGAACAATGCCATTTGGAAAGATGAGACAAAAGTAGAGATGTTTGGCCATAACCAAAGGTTCTGTGTTTGGGAAAAAGAGCATTTGAATTACATGAAAGAGCCTCTGTCCAAAGGCTGAAGCTTGAGCCGGATGAGGCCTGAAATAAAGGCCCATCTGTGAGACATATTTTCAAATATTAGCTTAATACACAATAAGCATGTCAGAACCGGACTGAAAAGCATGACAGCAATTAGCTCAAACCTAATTACTCTGGTCCAGAATTTTGTGTTATGGATGAAAATAACAAAATACAAGCAACTGATGGCTGTGTGTTATCTCCCTATTTCACAACCTTTGTTAGATTCCTCTGTATAAAACCCAAATCAAACAAAAGGAATCACCTCAGCACAGCTTTAGACTCCCTCCGTGGTAAAATTCTAGAGTAATAACGTCAAGATTTTGCTTTCTTGACTTGAGAGTTAACCTAAAAAGGATCAGGGTAAGAAGAACAGGCTTCACACCAGGAGCCGTGTTTCTTTTCCTGTATCTTTTCTTTGGTCTCCCGAATGTTAAAGGAATGTGTTGTTGGTGATAAAAAGTTGGGCTCTGTAACTTTATATGGGAAGGTCAAATTATTGGCATAACACTGTAACAGAACATAAAACACACTTCAGGCCTCTAAAATACTCCGAGAGCAACTTGGTGTGAAGCAAAATAGAAAATATTCCACGGTTTCAAATCCGTAATGAAAAAAAGCAATGAGGGAATAAATGAGGCAATGTGAGAAGCGATATTCAGAGCGATGATCCACTGGCCTCACCCTCATTCAGTGGAAACACAGTCCTCTAGTAATACTTAATTTCTCTGTAAAGCCGTAAATATTCCAAGTACGCTGCTTTGAATCATAATGTAGAAAATCTCTTGAAGAAAAAGGCAGAAATCTTATTTTTTTTTCCACTTTTCTTCACATTTCAACCTCAAACTTTAATTCCTATGTTTGGATGTTATAGGACTGACCAACCCCAGGTATTAAGTACAAAGTAAAGCAAATATTTAGTTATAAAGAAGTGTGTCTATGTAAAACTTTGGTGGAATCAATAGTTTTATGTCATCTCGACTACTGTTCCATAATTTGGACGACAACTACAGAAAATAACCTGAACAAATTACAGGTTGCACAAAATAAAGCAGCTCGGCTTGTTCTAAACTGTTCTTTTACAAAAAGTATTAGAGATATGCACAATCACTTAGCATGGCTGCCTATAAGGAGCCAAATCAAATATTCTTTAATTAAATTCTTTAAAAATGTAATTATTACAAAAGCACCTGAAAGTTGTTAGTTTCATTGTTACTCAGCCTTGATGTAATATCTGTAAAAATGTTAAGAGTAATCCGAGCGATATCCATCAATTTAGCTGCCTCGGCAGCTTCAGTAAACATTAACCCTCATACTGGATTCTCAGTGTAGTTCAAGTCTTTATCATTTTTTTTTTTTCACACTGCATCTTGGACATCATTATTTTCACACTTTACTGGAAGATGCTACTAGCTTAGTCCCAGTAGGCTACTTCCTTGTTTACCCTATTGCACCAAGGGCTTTATTTACTAAAGAAATTAGCAAAAACAAAGCATGACAAACAAAAAAATTATACACCAGCATGAAAGTGTCTATCCTTAAGAAAAACTATGGGTGGAACCAGAAGGAGTTACTGGTGTAGAAA
>NW_015151222.1:332027-333771 GCF_000732505.1 Cyprinodon variegatus
GCAGAAATCTTATTTTTTTTTTCCACTTTTCTTCACATTTAAAGTTCAAACTTTATTTCCTATGTTTGGATGTTATAGGACTGACCAACCCCAGGTATTAAGTACAAAGTAAAGCAAATATTTTGTTATAAAGAAGTGTGTCTATGTAAAACTTTGGTGGAATCAATAGTTTTATGTCATCTCGACTACTGTTCCATAATTTGGACGACAACTACAGAAAATAACCTGAACAAATTACAGGTTGCACAAAATAAAGCAGCTCGGCTTGTTCTAAACTGTTCTTTTACAAAAAGTATTAGAGATATGCACAATCACTTAGCATGGCTGCCTATAAGGAGCCAAATCAAATATTCTTTAATTAAATTCTTTAAAAATGTAATTATTACAAAAGCACCTGAAAGTTGTTAGTTTCATTGTTACTCAGCCTTGATGTAATATCTGTAAAAATGTTAAGAGTAATCCGAGCGATATCCATCAATTTAGCTGCCTCGGCAGCTTCAGTAAACATTAACCCTCATACTGGATTCTCAGTGTAGTTCAAGTCTTTATCATTTTTTTTTTTTCACACTGCATCTTGGACATCATTATTTTCACACTTTACTGGAAGATGCTACTAGCTTAGTCCCAGTAGGCTACTTCCTTGTTTACCCTATTGCACAAAGGGCTTTATTTACTAAAGAAATTAGCAAAAACAAAGCATGACAAACAAAAAAATTATACACCAGCATGAAAGTGTCTATCCTTAAGAAAAACTATGGGTGGAACCAGAAGGAGTTACTGGTGTAGAAATAGGAAGAAGGGAATAAGGGGATTAATGGAAATCCACCTTTAAATCAAATCTATTGCTGGTGCTCCTTTAGTATGCATTTCTACCAATAAGTCAACAATAGACCCCAAAAATAAGTACAATTATATTCTATCATGATGTTCCTAAAAAAAAGGAAAAATCAGTAAAGCAAGGAAAAAAGAACCCATGTTTTTCACACAGTTAATCTATATGAAATATAATTTAGTTAGTAGGACTGCACACTTTTAAACTCCAGGAGGGCTTTCCTGTATGATGTGAAGTGGTTTTTAGTTTTTATTTTTCCAACTATTATATAATTGTTCGGCTGCATCATATTAAGGTATGGACGTCAGTTTAAATAGAACTTAATAAAGGGAATGCAAACAGAGTGGAACCACACAGGTTCATACAATCTTTGATTCCTTTGGGTATTTTTATTATAATTTTTTTTTATCTGAACATCAGACAGCTCAGATTTTGTTAACTTTCTATATTTATACAGAAATACAACTGTGTTGCTACTGAGACGACATTTTTATATTTATTTTTTTAACAGAGTTCTGAAACAAATAATTTTGCAAGTTAGGCTTTCCAGAATAACCCTACTTTTTGTTATTCCTTAACAATATGATCACATTAAAATGTAACCAGAAGTCAAAAGGAATCCATTTATGTTAAAAAGACAGTGAAGCTAAAGCAACAAAGATTCTCCACAGCAGAAAGACACTCCTACACCCTCTGATCTGCCAAACAGCTGACTGGACTAAAACAGTTAATAACAACCTGGAGAAACAATAGAGGGAGAGAATAAAACTGTCTGTCAGACTCCTAGTCTGAGCTCAAAGGCACAAATATTACAGATTAAATAGACTGGCCCAGTTTCCTACTGACTGATTATCTGCAGGATTCAGTAAATAAACGATCTTGGCTGGTGGAGCCTTTTTCTAGATCTTAACC
>NW_015151222.1:334446-342398 GCF_000732505.1 Cyprinodon variegatus
TTTTATTTTGCAGGGTCCCTGGAGTCTTATTTTGAAAGTCTAGCAGGGTTGTGTGTTGAGGAAAGGGTGAGACCCAAAATTGATACTTTATGCATTTCCAATTCTTTCATTAAAGTATCGATACTCAAAAAAGTATTGATACTAAAACGTTGTATCCGGATACGATTCTTATTTTCAAAAGTATCGATACTGCGCTACCACCTGTGGTACCTAAACAATAATTCGTCTAGAGTGCAGAATAGAGGAAAAATCTATTCAATTCAGTTTAATTCTATAGAGCCAATTCACAACACAAGTCATCTCAAGGCACTTTACAGTTCACCAGATCATCCAGTCAAATTGATTCAAAGTTTTCTTTGCAAGGAAAACCAGTTGATTGCATCGACTCATTGACTCAAATGCAATCCCTCACACTAAGCATGCTTGTAGCGACAGTGGAGAGGAATAACTCCCTTTTAACAGGAAGAAACCTCCAGCAGAACCAGACTCAGTGTGAGCGGCCATCTGCCGAGGCCGACTGGGGTTCAAGGAGACAGAAGCAGAGACACAAAAATCAGCTATAAAAGGCGACCCCTTTAGTTAAAATGCATTGCAAATACATGAATTAAAATTGCTGAACACGGTGTGATTAAATAATTCTGTGCACTTTTCAGTTTCAGATTTTTTTGTACAAGTGCCGCTGCTGATAATTATTTTTGTTTGGCTAAATTGCAGCTAATTGGCAACAGATTGTAAGTTTATACAAATTAGTATTATAATGCAGGAAGCTTGAGAAGAACATAGTTTGTTCTTCTTTACTAGTTAAAAAAAGCTTTGTTTTCTCAGAGGACCATAACTACCAGTTACAGGTAAAAATTAACATGTTTTCTTATTGATCAGATAGAATATGACTGTGGAGCTTCAACATATTTGGAATTTTTGTTTCTGGCATCATTATATTAGTAAAGAGGTTTATAAATCTTTTTAAACAGCACAGAGAGAAGCGGGGAGAGCTGCAGATTTAAAGGTGAAACAGGTTTACTGGGATATGGAATAAAATATATCTCCAAGTTTACATGAAAAAAATATTCTAAGCTATATTTAAAATCTAGCATATTGATATTTTTCTGGATGGAATTGAAATTGTACATTCTAGGGATGCATAAGATATCGATTTTGGCATCAGAAATAACTGTTATTCATCATTTTTGTATAATTTTATGTTTTTTATAAATATAAATATCAGTGCATTAATGTATTATAACAGATGGTATCGGTATTCTGCACAGTCAGGTATTGGTATCCGTATCGGGGCCAAAAAAATGGCATCGGTGCAACGCTGATTATAATCATTTATTCCAGGTGTTTTAAAAAGGAAAACATCCTTTCATGCTAAAGAGGGAGCTTGTTGAGTTCAGACAATGACTAGTAAGGCTAGTTAGCACTTTTCTACCAATTATTGTGAACATGTCTCTATAGAGTAGCTGGGTTATTAAAGAGGAGAGCATAAACTCTTACTTCAGGTTAGTGGGGGATTTAAAGAAGTCCACTGAAAAGCCAAAGTAGCTTCTTTCTGGTCCGGAGTACACGAAGGGTTTATCCACATCCAGGTTGAAGGAGGCTCCGCTGTGGAAGCTCCAACACGCCAGGAAGAGCAGCCCGACAGCTGTCCGTCCTGCAGCCATGGCCGCCGCTGCCGATGCCGCTGGAGATCCCCGGGGCTTCACCCGGGAAAACACCGACCCAACGGAGGCTAGCTCTCACCCTGATAGTTACTCCGAGGAGCCGTGGCGTCAGTCAAACAGCAGAGAGGCTTTCAGCTCAGGGGAAATCTGTCCCTGCGGTCTCCAGAGAACGAGTGGTTTCTAAATGAAGCAGCTTCTGTGTCTCTGGATGATCCGCTGAGCCTCAGACAGCGAACGAAGCGAGGCGAGAGGACGGCAGGTAGACCCGGTCCGCTCCTGGTCTCCCCTCGGAAGTTTTTCACTTTGTTTCTGAGTGATAAACGGAACAGAAAGCCGGAACCAACTCCTAAAATGGGTCAGAGCAGCACCGCTTCAGTACGAGGAATCAGTGGGAATGTGTCATGTTCAATCAAGTTCAGTCAGTTACCCTTAAAATCCCAGGTAACGACTTCCGCTGGTCTCATTTCAAAATAAAAGCACCTCAAAAGTTAGATTTCCCACTTGTGGGGAAAACATTAAAATCTTGGTATTAGATGATGAAATTGTAGACAAGTTGTGCTGTTTTTAATTGATGTTATTAATCACAAACATTTTGAAATAAGCGTTTCTTAAGAACTTGTGTTTCTTGAGTCATTGGCATGTCTGCGTTGTCAAATAAACAAAGAAAATAAAAAAGGATTAGATTGGTTGCTGGGCGGTGCACTGGCAACTAGCAGCTGAGGGTTTAAAGAAGTATAAAAGTAAAACAATAAAATGCATGGGCGGTTCTAGACAGGGGCCAATGGGGGCCAGTGCCCCTGTAGATCATATCCTGGCCCCTGTTATGGCCCCTGTACTTAAGACATAACACTCAAAGAAGTTCAAATGATGATATGCGCTGGAACAGACATGGTTACTAATAGGTCCTTTGGATTTATTCTTTTTTTTTTCTTTACAAATTTTGTTTCACTAATTATTTTAAAAAACAATAAAGTTATTCAGGACCCCAGTTTTCATCTGCTAAACATTTTTTTTTTCAAAAGAAATAAAAAGAAAGATTCACATTTTTACAGCTGAATTTATCCTTTTTTCTTCTGTTCTAATTCAGATTTGATAGAAAATGGTAATTTTAACTTAAATTAAGTCAAAAATATGTAACATTCCTAAGTTGACCCAATACGACATAGAATTCTTTTCAAAATATGCATTAGAAAACACAATTAAACAATAATCTCAAAACTGGAATTCCATTAAGTCAAGTTGGATGTTATTCCTAGATGACTTCAGAAATAGATTAACCAAAGCATAAAGAGTCTGTCTGTCTGTCATTAATAACATTAATAGACATTAATAGGGATTAATATTGAAACCAGGCCCACACCATAACAGTCCCCTCTACAAACTTGCATATGGATGTGTGTGCATGTTGTTTGTCCTGCATGTCTCTAATGTAAGTTGTTTTGTGTCTGTTAACGTTTACCGCTCCTCTCGTCCAATGACTGCTGGTAATAACCATCAAAATCCCTACAACAATTGTTACTGTAAAGGCAACGGATAGATGTGTGTTAACTAATTGACTTTATTTTGAAGGCCGAATGTTTTGGTGAGCTTCTCCCCATCTGCCTATGTTCAACTTCACATGTGAGATTGTTGATAGACAACAGGAAGTTTGTTATTGAGCATCAGACAGAAAAAGTCCACAGTTCTTTAAGAAACACACAGACATCAGAAGAGAGAAGCCATTTCTCTCATCTCATCCTGCAGCCCCAGTTCATTGGAGGTTATAAGCTGTGATGATCTCTGCTACCTAGAATAGAATACAAATGCAGTATCAAATGAATTACTATAATCTGTTGTAAGATTTGTGTTTATAATGAAAACTGAGTAAAAAATCAATCAAATTGTGACTTGAAAACATGACTTTGGATAACTGAACTAAAACTAATGCTTTATTGTGCTCTTTCCAGAAGCCTGTTTTTCTGTCCATCTACGATAACTTCAAAGGCCACGTCTCTTTAACCTCGGAGTAATTATATTACTGTTGATATTAGATCTGTCTGCAAACAAGCAATCTGATTTGATATAAAGTAAGACATTTTGACCAAATATCCTTCTTTTTGTTGACAGTTTAGAAACAATTTTAAAAATGGATAGATATCTTCTTTTATATACACACACAGGATATTTCTATAGTGTATAAAAATATAATGTCTAGAAACTGTTAATGTGGCAACTTCTATGCCAGAAAAAAAGTACTTACAAAATGTGATTGATTAAAGTCAAGGATAACAGAAAAACTATTTTTAAAAGGGTTAGAGTAATATGGGTGGGTCAGGTGAGAATCCTGAAATAAGTAGCTTATTTTCAAAATTATCCATTACTCCACTGCAATCTTTTATTCATTTTCTGCTAGTTTATCATGGAAAAAATAAGACGGAGCCAAACTCAAGAAGGCTTAGAACTGGAAATAGACTCTAATCACAGCAAATAAAAATAAATAAATCATGGAGATGATGGTATGTCTCTGATTTACTGGTTCAAAGAAAATCAAAAAGTGACTAAAGAGTCACCAGTTGTCATTTATTTAATGATGTGTTTACAGTTACAGTCACAGTCGAACTGTGACCTTTAAAACAAAACAAAATGGTGTTTTTAACTATAATATGACAAGTATTCTTTTGCCTTTTGTTATTTATTTATCGATACCAGCAGAGATATACTCAGATTGAGACAAGTTGTGGCCTAAATACCGGTCTCTGGTCTCTGGTCTTGCTAGCGGCCTCAGAATGTCATTTTTCGCTCTTGAGCTTGGTTCTGTATTATTGGCCCTTAAAAAAATAAAGTCGAGGCCTGTTTGACACCGTATAGGTTTTTTTTTTAATAGAGCACAATTTTCCCCACAAATGGATATCACAAAAAAAAAAACAACAACAAAAAAACAAAGTAAACAAATGTGATTTAAAAGAAAACTCAACTGAAGTTATGGAAGCAAAGCTGCACGCTGCTATCTCAGGTAACCACTTCTCCTGCATTTTCTGTTTACCATATCTACTATAATATTGTAACTATAAATCTATGTGATCCAAATTTATCTTAGTTTACACATGAAGCAGTTACCAGTAGTATTATTATTCAGAAATCTTTTTCATTTGTCTATGAGTACAATTATTGCTGTCTTGCCTTTTTCATTTTTATTTTCATTTTGTTGAAGCATGTTTGAAAAGCAATGTCTGACTTTGATTTGATTCCTTTGATCAAACCTTTATTGTTATTATTTTTTCGATTAAAGTTATTTTTGTGACCATTTTGAGATTTTTCTTTCATTTAATGAATGGTAACAAAAATTTGCCAGTATTCAAACAGCGTTTGACCCAGTTCTTTCAGAAAAAAAATAAAAATAAATTAGGGGACATACCTGTACTTTTTAGAACAGGCTAATCCAAGTTACTGTAAATGAGCCTTAATACTCACATCATGTCCTCTTTCTGGAAAAATGTGGATTAAGATTTAAATTTATTCAAAAAAGTTAAAGACAAGGAAAGCACTTTTAGGAAAAGACCTTCATACCTTGAAGCTTCTATGCTTCCAGCTTTCTTTGGGTGACTATATAACAGGCTAGTTCAAGTTCATGTTCAGCTTTGGTGCCAAACTGGGCTGAGCGATTGTCCCTTTTTATCAAAATGAACACAATGTTGGCTTCAGAGGACATTACATGCACTGTTACAGAGAGAACATGTGGAATAACCTACTGCTCCAATTGAGCTACACTGAACTGACTTTTTATGTCTATAAATCCATGAGCCGTCATGTCTGCATCCAGCAACAAGTCAGCGAGTGAGCTTGGGGCCTTTTTCGTCTTATTTGGCCATGAACTGCTCTGAATTACTGAAACAATGAAGTGTGCACACAAGAATGTGTGGCAGAACTCCCTTGAGTTAAGTGGGGGGTTAATGTGTTCATGTGTGAGTGAGCTTTTAATGCTCTCACTCTAAAACATCTGATAAAGCTGCGAGGTATCGAGATAAATGGCCGAGTCTGGAGTAAATGCCACGAAGAAATCTGTTTCTAGGTAGCAGCATGTTTGGGAAGAGAGCAGATTGAGGCTGAGAACACGGTGTTTGTGTGTGGCTAACAGGAGGTATGGTGTAATACAAATTGTGTAAGCCATAGTTATGCTGATTACGTAGCCTGTAGAGCCCAGATGCACGTAAGTTTGGCTTCAGCCTGGCATGAAGCTTATGCACTCTTGAAAGGCTTGTCTTAGTCATGAGTTTTGGTCTGGGTGGGGGTGAGATGTGTGAACATTCTTGTAAAGTGAGGATATTTTGGCTGCTTCTCTTGGCTGGACTCACTTTAGGTTGTGCTTTTAAAAGTGCTGGTTAACAACCAAGACCTTACTTTTAAAGGTTACAGAAAGGGTGGGGATTACAATTTCTGGTTTTGGTTAATTAAGCAGAAGTTTTCAATTTGCACCATTGGGTGTGAATAAAAATACTCTCTCTTTTCATAATAAGATGCCTTGTGAAAATATGCACACCACTTATTAGTCTCAACGTTCTGTCATAAGGCAAATTTCAGTTTGATTACATGAGAAAGAGGATTACAAATCTAAAAATGTGTTCTACATATGTATTGACTGGTATAAGTTAAGCCCTTTAGGGAAAGACCGGTCAGCAAGGACTATTCAATGGATCATTATCTATACCTAAAACTAATACATTCAAGGTCATTTAATGAATTTAGCCTTAGTCAGTAAAAAACGAAATACAAATATTTTTGTCGCAATCACTGAGGCTGGGAGCGGCCATCTTTGCCCAAATACAGTAACACCTCACTCCTGACATCTTGTGACGTCACATTGCGGTAAGCCTAGCGCCATTCTCCCCGCTTTACAAGCAAAACCAATGGGAACTATTAAACACATCTGCAATCAACAAAAATTATTGAAGATTTCCAGAGGACTTCACCATTGAAATTCACCAGAGCTATAGCTAAACTGACAATGCCCATGTGCATGGCAGTTGGATGTTATAATACATCGGGTTGAAATAAAAAAAAAGTTAGTTATTTCACTTTTCCAATTCATGATCTTCCACGGACCGGTTCATCATTGGATTGCCAACTTGACGTTAGGAATCCAGTTTGTGTGGGTTGTGCTTTTGTTTGTTTTCCCTCCACCACCAGGTGGCGCCTGGTTCTCATTGGCTTCCTCACACACCTGCGGATGGTTGCTTCATTACTGGAGGACTCTTAAGCTGCTGACTGCCTCTACCTCGACGCCAGAGTGTTTGCCAGTTATGGGTACTCTAGCCAAGCTGAGTTTTGCTTAGTCAAACTGAGTTTTTTTCAACCTGAGTCTTAACCTTGTTGTTTTTTTTCTGTCTTTGCCTCTCGGCAGGAAGTCATCCTGCAAACTCCCCCCTGGGAGGATTTTCTGAGCATCAAACTGAGCTGAGGATTCAAACTGGTGGTTTGGATCTACTTTTCCCCAAGGATTGTTTGGGCGTCTCTCTGAGCAGGGGATTCATCTCCACAAGAAACTGTTCAAGTACCGCAGGAAATCTAAGTGGCAGTCAGCTCCTCTGTTCCTCAAGGAAACACCTCAACCTGGTTAAACCCTGTCCGCCCTCCAACGAACAGGTCTATCACTGGAAAAACCCACACAGACTGGATTCAACGAAAGACACCATTTTCTGGAAACGTGAGTCCTGTTGCCTTTATTCCCTTCTTCAAATCAAAGACACAAATTTCCCACTGAGCCTGAACTAACCGCAGAACCTTCCCCCTCACTTTTCAGTCCCGGTTCGACAGTGTTCAGAGCAGCACTGGACTCCTCTCTACCAACTCACAATAAAACCTGTTAAACGTTTCCCCGGTCTCTCTGTTTGGTTTTCTGCATGTGGGTCTGATCTTTAGATGAAATCATGACACTTGAAGAGGGAGGATTTCCCATCGAACTTCTGGCCAGAGAAAAAACACGTCATATGTAGCCAACATTTCGAAGAAAAATGTTTTCAAGATCACTTGGATGATATCGCATTGTGATAAACACCAGATACAGCACTGAGACTTGATCAACAGCCGATACCGCAGCGTGACGTCATAAACTGGTAGGTGGCGGTAGTGTTCTTTTACAAACATGGATGTCTCCAGTAAAGCACATAAAATGAAAAGAGACTCATCATTTATTAATGTAATAATTTAATATTTAAAGTACTTTTAGAAGTTTGAATTCTGAATATGACCGGACTTCTCCTTTAACTATCACAAGGGAACTGATGTCCTTCAATAACTAAAAGCCTGTTACCA
>NW_015151222.1:342437-346472 GCF_000732505.1 Cyprinodon variegatus
ATTAAATACATGACATGGAGATGACTTGTTGACTCCACATTGCCCATGTCTGCTCTATGACCGGCTGATTCATCTCCACAAGAAACAGTTCAAGTACCGCAGGAAATCTAAGTGGCAGTCAGCTCCTCCGTTCCTCAAGGAAACACCTCAACCTGGTTAAACCCTGTCCGCCCTCCAACGAACAAGTCTATCACTGGAAAAACCCACACCGACTGGATTCAACGAAAGACACCTTTTTCTGGAAACGTGAGTCCTGTTGCCTTTATTCCCTTCTTCAAATCAAAGACACAAACTGAGCCTGAACTAACCGCAGAACCTTCCCCTTCACTTTTCAGTCCCGGTTCGACAGTGTTCAGAGCAGCGCTGGACTCCTCGCTACCAACTCACAATAAAACCTGTTAAACGTTTCCCCGGTCTCTCTGTTTGGTTTTCTGCATGTGGGTCTGATCTTTAGATAAAATCATGACACTTGAAGAGGGAGGATTTCCCATCGAACTACTGGCCAGATAAAAAACACGTCATATGTAGCCAACATTTCGAAGAAGAATGTTTTCAAGATAGCTTGGATGATATTGCATTGTGACAAACATCAGATACAGCACTGGGACTTGATCAAAAGCCGATACCGCACCATGACGTCACAAACTGGTAGGTGGCAGTAGTGTTCTTTTACAAACATGGATGCCTCCAGTAAAGCACATAAAATGAAAATTACTCTTAATTAAAGAGACTCATCATTTATTAATGTAATAATTTCATATTTAAAGTACTTTTAGAAGTTTGAATTCTGAATATGACAGGACTTCTCCTTTAACTATCTTAAGGGAACTGATGTCCTTCAATAACTAAAAGCCTGTTACCAGTGTAACATATTGGACTGCTCAGTTAAAAAAACCTGTGTTAAATTCAAAAAGACTAAACTTTATCTTCTACTCCAGGCTAGAAGTTTGACACGGCACAATTTGAAGATACGAAATCATGATACATGGTACTATGCAATTTAACCAGATGAAATATGTTCCAATTTTAAAATGATATTGCTCTGGTAAACCTCACAAGATTTTGTTGTTGCTCTGCTACAGCTGGTGCAGAGCAGCTGAATAATAATTGGCTGCTGGGTGGTGCACTGCAACTAACGGCTGAGGGTTTAAAAGTTGTATTAAAGTAAGAAAATAACATGGATGTTTGCCTATAAAAGTTTTTACATTTTAGATTTAAGATTTAGTATCAGTACCAATACAGTCGAATAAATAATCCAGATATTTGGTTGTTTACTTTTTTAACCTATATTCTTTATGACATTTAAAGGCTTCATACTGTAAAACCTCTTGCATAGAAACTAACGCTGTTTTTTGCGGCTCACGGCAGACTTCACAGACACATATTGAAGCAAATAATAGTCTTTTGTTAGTTGCTAGAAACTAACTAGAAACCATGGGTGTATGATGACATGAAAAGTAGTTTCTGATTCCCAGCTTACAATTTGGTGCAAATAAGATTATTTCTGTTTATTCAGGAGCCTAGACCAGAGTCGTGCACAGGTCTGTTTTTTCAGAAATGTATGGCTGTACCCATAGAGTTCAGAACCAAGACAAGACCCGTTACCTGCATTTATCCCCATTTTCAACCTGGCAGATGTTCTCTCAGATCAGCATACCCCATCAGTCCAGCATGTTCACAGACAATTTGCATGTGCAAGAAATCAGATTTGCATGTATCCCCGTTAGTTTTCTAAGAAAAATAGACTTTAAACTACCTTGACGGGCGTGCATCCCTTTAGTCATGTACAACAAACAATTTAAAGTCACATCTTCATATGTTTAAAAAAACACCAAAAAGCAAGTACTTAACTTATTTGATTGTACATGACTAAAGGGATTCACACCTGCTGAGGTAGTTTAAAGTGTATTTTACCTATAAAACTAAAGGGATAAATTTGTATTGACTATTGGTAAGCTGGTCTGACGGGGTATGCTCATCTGACAGAACACCGTGACTACACAGACCTGTAAATAATAAATTGCAATAAATTGATTGCAAAGTGTCACACAGTTGTTCATAATAACAGAGGCAGAAAAGAACATTGCCTCTCACTCACATCCAGGCTGCGCTCACAGATTAACAGCTATAAACTGGTCTAAGCAAGGTTTGCCTTGTTGCTCAAAAACATCCTGTTATCTGGATATTCTTGAATCAATTTATTTGTTGATGTAGAATTAATAAATCAGAAAACATTAAACCCTCATTTTGTCACATGTGCCCATGCCCGCACCCGTGCAGTAATATGGGTTTTCCAACCATAGATGTAAGTTTTATATGGGTACCTGCCGTATACCGGGTGCCCCAACCAGTGCAGGACTCTGGTCTAGACTGTCCAAAATTGACATTTTTACATATTTATATTTACACCAGTCAGAACTCATCTTGATTATTCTTTACTGAACAAAGACTGATTGACAGTCATATTTATACAACATTAATTTATTTGTGAACATGTCTGAAGGAATATTTTGGTATTTTCGTGTCTTTCAGATCAATCTTGATTAAGACGTTGTTTAATATGATCTATTAATAATGAAACACATTGAAATTAAATGTTTTTTCTTTTCTTTTTTTAGAGTAGGCCTGCTGGGGGATTTAGTTTGAGTTGGCTTTAACAAATTATGATTTAAAGACAATGGTTGTAACTACGCTACATTGGGCCATAGAGAAATAAGTGACAAAGATATTCAGATTTATTTCTCAATATCATGTGTCATTTTTGCTCACTTCACAATTATGTTTTCCATATGTTTTTATCTATCAAATTAAAACTGCAGTAAAATCTAATGATGCTTATGGAGGTGACTTGACATGGAGGCTAAAATATTGACATCCATAGCATGCATCTGGCTGTTGTCAGGTTAGCTTTTCACAACTAGAGACAGAAACTTAGCTTCAGATATGTTTCACTGAAGCTGCACTGTAATCACGGCCATAATCCTTAATGTTTTCAGCCAACCCTATCATTATCTTGACCATGATTTAAGTTTGTTTTGGTGCTGCTAACCACCCATTAGCATGCTAACCCTTTCAGTGAGGCTGATGGAAGCCAAGATCAAAATAGCTGCATAGTCATTGCCCTGTTTCTCAACAAGCTTCTCTCAACAGATTCCAGTTTCGTTGGTTTAGGCGTTAAAGGCTCCACTGAGCTCACAAACAGTCTGTTGTCCTGGCTACACCGCTGCTAACACCATAAACAGCGTGCAGCTAACAGATTGCACCCATGCTAACTGTTTCACGACACAACTGAAAGAATAGGGGTGCAATATCTAATAGAATCCTAAAAAATATATATATATTTTTTTGTATATTATTATTATTTTTGAATCCATTTCCCTTACAAAAAACGTTGTTTATATCATTCAGGAAAATGCTAATCATTTCCTATTATTCTTTTGATGTAACCATACCAGCAAAGCTAACTTATTTGTTTACTTTCTTCCTTTATCTCCTTGTACTCATCTCTTTCTTTTGTGTCAAATGCTTTTTTAAATGAACTTGTGTTTGTATCACAGTGACTGTGAGCTAAGTGATGTTTTGGGCTGTGGTCTGTGAACTCTTGTGGTTGTGGGCAGAGAGCCGGACAGAACCAGCTCCAACCTCATCATCAGTTCTCTGTTAGTGCGAAGCCTCAGTCTCATTGTCACAAACACAGAGTCGTTCTTCATCTCCTTATGTTTTATTGTGCTGTTTTCTTTTTTCTTCTTGTATTTCTTTTCATGTAGTGGTAAACAACTCCCACTGTACTAATAGGAAAAACTTGACTCAGATGTTGCTATGAAATGACACGCCTACTCAAGGTGATTAAAATATCATCAGTAGGTTGCAATAAACTCTTGTGCCAGCAGTACTTGGACTTTGGTTTAAAGACATTTTTAAGAATTTTAATTATGTATTTGCACAAGCTCCATAGAAAATTATTTCCTTTACAATCGACCAAATTAGTAATTAGATTCCACCTCTAGGTATCTTTATCTAAGTATAGATTTAAGT